>NC_067169.1:16803928-17081125 GCF_903995435.1 Acomys russatus
TTGCCTAGCCTTTTCCTCCTATAGAAAATAAGTTCCTTCATGATGGTGCAGTCTCACTTAATAGGACCGATATTCCACTGGGTGGGCCAGAATACCGCGTGTGTTTTCTTCCCTGCAAAGACTTCACAACGGTGCCCATGAATGACCCAGCCACACACCAAGCTAGCAGGGAGAGAGCTCCTACACCTAGGGAATGCGGACACGTCTCATGCTTTCTGGGGACTCTAGTTGCTTCCAGAAAGGGGAAGCAAGGTTAGTCAACTCAAAGCATATTGGGATAGCTTTCTCCTTCAAAACTTAGTTAAGTCATGCTCAGCCTGATGAGATTCACAGGTATGGCTACAAATCAGACCCTAGCAAAGGAAAGAATTGGACTTATCCAAAGCCTTCCCAGAGTTTTGAGCCACACCTTGGATTACATTCATGCTCTTCTTTCTTTCTTTTCTTTTTTTTTTCCTTTTGGCTTTTGATAAAGGGTTTCTCTGTGTAGCTCTGACTGTCCTGGAACTTGTTTTGTAGACTTGGAACTCAAGAGATCTGCCTGACTCTGTGTGCTGTCATTCCTGGTTCTATATTTATTTTTTAAAACTTTCATTATTATTTTGTTCTATGTGCAAATGTTTTGCCTGCATGTATGCCTGTGCACAAAGCCAGAATAAGGCATCATAGTCCCTAAGACTGAAGAAACAGATGATTGAGAGATCCCATGAGGGTGTTGGGAATCGAACCTGGGTCCTCTGGAGGAACAGTCAGTACTCTTAACAGCTAAGCTATCTCCTTCAGCCCATTTAGATCCATCTTGGGGGAAGCACTTATCGAAAATTCCATCTTGAATTATTTTGTCTTTTGTAAAGTAAGGATGCCATTCATTCCAACAGACCACTCTACGTACACAAAGGGCTGAACAATACTTGGCCCAAAGGCATTCCATAAAGGCCCAAAGGAGCCTTTCCCTTTGAATCATCAAAGCTGAGAGATTCACCTAATACAAAAAGGAAAACAAAATCCCAGCGATCAAGATGGACAGAACACATACTTAGAGTTTCATTCCCTTGAACCCACACTAAGATCACCAAAAGGAATTATTTGTCATTTTTTTCTTTACAAGATAAACTCAGGAGGTGGAAGCAGGTAATAACAGCAGCAATGCTTGAGAAGCTGAAAGGTAAACAGTAAGCAGCTCAGTAGGCAATGTGGAAAAATAACATCAACCCAGCAGGGAGGAAAACTGACAATGGGCCTCTGAAACTGGCATGAAGAGGGTGGAAAAAGAACATGGGCTAGAAAGAAAGCCAATGACACCTACTTGCCCATTTTATTCCGCGGAGGGATTGCCCAGTGCCACCAAGGAAAGCACCCAGGCTCAAAAGGAGCACGCTACTAGAACAATAGGCCTCAAGTGATCAGATGCATGCCAAACTCTGAATGTAGAGACATTGTCCAAGTCCTCTTACCCCAAGAGGTTCCCAGACTGGACAGCGGAGCTAACTGCCATCAGCTTCTCTAGGGCATGTAAGTGACCTAAGGTAAAAGAATGACCTAAAGATACTAACCCTGGAGTTTCCCAGGAAGTGCTCAGATCAAATTTTATAAGCTCCACCCACCTATTTAGAGCTTCAGCAGCTATCTGGTTTCCAAGCAACCACGGATTATCAGATAGCTGAGGAAAGTTTCTACCAAGGACAGATCAAAACAAACACCCAAAAGAACAACTTAGATAGACTAGAGACGACACAGCTGGAACAAAACCAAACATATCTCAAAGAGAAAATATAGGGTGTCCAGGAAATCGTTCAAAAAGTTAAAAAAAAAAACTAAATATTTTTGGAATTGAAAAATATTGAGAAATCAAAACCAACAGAAATACCAACGGCTACCTTCATAAGAATGATAGGAAAGACAAAGATATTAGAAATATGAGAAAAAGCTGAGGATGGTGATGCATGCTTGTGACGCTGGCATATGAGAAGTAGAACCAAGTGGGTCAGTGGTTTAAGGCCAGCCTGGATTACATAGTGTACTCGCTATGAAGACCTCAGATTCTGCATATTAGTTTCAGAATGAAGAGAGAAAAGTGGAAAAACAAAGCAAGTCAGAAAATTGTCTAATCCTCCAGGAAGGGGCGTGGTAGAAGGAAAATGTATACAGTGGATAATAGAAAACGCCAAAGAGAGGATGGAAATAGACCCATATCATAGCCTTTTAGTGTGATAGGTAGCCGAGCCCCTTGCTGTCAAAAGACTTCACATGCTTGCAGAAAAAAAAAGAAATGAGGTCATAGATCAGGGATCTAAATGCCTTTAATTCCCTATAATTAACAATAAAAATAAATAACCGAGCAATCTGCAAATTTTCATTAGAAATCTTATTTTTACTTCCTTCTTGATGCTAGGGATGAACACAGGTCTCACAGGGGATAGGGATAGGTTTGATCACTGAACCCCGGGCCCTGGATGTCTACTTTAGAACTCTCACAACCTTTCAGGAGTTGAGAGCAGAACAGCTATTTTGAAGCAAGGGTCAAAAATATACTTCCCACGTATAGTTTCTCAGGAAGCTACTAGAGGATGTATTTCAGGAAAATTTTAAGATGACTAACACACAGTAAACTAAGCACTAGCATCGAGTAGAAGCTAAGGGAAACTATGCATAAAAGTACAGAATTGTCCCAAGTGGATGCCTGCTCCAAAAGTTGGGAAGTCCCAATTGAAGGAGGGTCACTCAAAAGATAAGCAGCCTGAGGACTGCTGTCAGAAGTTAGACGCCTGCTGTCTGGGAAGTGTAGGACGAAGAGCAGGTGCACTGCATGCAGGCTTTTCTGTCCGGCTTCTCAGGCTAGAGACTGAGGTGAGGACCCTCTTTTCACCTCCCTGCAGTACCCTGCTTCTGCCTATCCTGAGAGCTGGAGAGAGTGTCTGTGAGCTCCAGAGCAAAAAATGAGAAATGATCCATGCCTGTGACCACATTCTTGCTGACACACTCAATACACAGCCCACTCTACGTGGTACTCAGATACCCTCATTGTGAAGCACCCCATTCTCCCCAGATTCATTCAGCACACACTTGCACACAGCCATTTCTCCCTTTGGGGCTTTTATCGAATGCAATGCCTCCCCTTCCTTACAAAGCTACATTTACATTAGATGCTACTTTCAACATCAAATAGCATACTGTTGAGCAGAGGATACAAATGTTTAAAAAGCAAGAAAACAAGTAATGCAAGTCAAGGTTTGGATTCTCTCTGGTCAGGCGGAAGGATAGGGCAAGTGGGACCAGTACACAAGAGATGACTTTAAACAATGACTCCCTCCAGTTTCCTCAACTGGATGCTGGCTGCGTGGGGATGTGCTTCATTATTCGTTGTAACTGCATCTTTGTTAACTTTTTTTTTTTTAACATTTCCAAAACATTTTATAGTTTACAACCAACTTGAGTCTTAGATTATGTCACAAATGGTATCACAATCTGGTCTATTTGTCTCTGCTCTCCCGACAAACGGCAGCGATACTATATTTTTATCACCACAAAGATCAGAGGCTGCCATCACCAAAATGGAAGTCTAGAAGACACTTTAGGCAGGAACAAACAGAATCAGGCTTCTCTGTAATTAGCTTTCATGTGCAGCCATAATGAGAAAAATTCCTTCGAGCTCCTTAACCAGGAAGAGTCCCTGCAAGCTGACAGTCTTCTCAAACAAACTAGTGTCTATTCAAAGGGGACTGCTCTTACCATTTTCCTCAACACGACTTAGTCTTGGTTTCAAAAAAAGAAATGGCAATTCCAAAATAAATTTTCTGAACAACAAATTGACTTTCCCAGCATGATTCAGATGAAGCAGAGGAAAAAAAATGTTCTGCAATAACTACTGAACCATGCTTGATTGATTTCTTCAAATGCTATGTACCCTGTGCCTACACCATGACTAAGAGCCACGTTTCTTCAGAGGCATTTTGCTGTTTCGTTTTCTGAAGCTGCTCTAACAGAAAAAAAAAATCTTCCTGAATTTTTATGTGCTGAATGATTGGTCACCCAAACAAGGGAACGGACAACAGGACAGCACTCATGGAGGACTGAAGATGCCCAAGGCTTGTGTTGTCCATCTATCTGGCAAAGCAGGGCCTGCCTGGCCTGTCACCATTGGTATTCTCTTCATTTCAGATTCTTCTCCAAGTTCACATGTGGAAAATTCAAACCACCTACCTACTGATTTCAATAAAAGCAACATACTTCAGTCACCAAGATAACAAATGGAAATATCTGGTTCATGTATGTTAACACAGATGAATCGCATGGTGACTTTTCTATACTGTTGTCAGAAACAGGATCTTCAGAGGGAATGGTTCTCCCCGACCTGTACTTACTTGTGCTTCAAGAAGACTGGCCCTTTGTGAGCAGGTTCATGTTTCAGAAGACACAGGAGAGTGAAGCCAGATGAAGGCCCAGTGATATTTCTCGTCTCTGAGATTGGAGTTTCTTCATCTTGGCTGCCATGGTTGCAAACCTTATGAATCCCAGGCAGTCTCCACTGCTGGATTATTTGGCTACCAGCTTTGTCATGCATTGGCTGGGTGATTTGGAACACTTTGCCAAGGAACATGCGCCTCTGCATCCTCATAAGTGTAATAGGTAATAGGAATACGCATTAACTTTGTTGACACCTATAAAACTCTCAAAAATGACTAATTTCTGTAATATGCCACAGAAGTGTGTGTTAAATTAATGACTATCAATTAGTTACTACTTTTTGCTTAAAAGAAACAATTTTTTAAAAACCCAGTAACTAGGGGCTAGATATGGTCCAGTAGCTAAGAGCACTTGCTGCTCTTGCAAAGGACCTAGGTTCCATTCCAAGGATCTACATGTGGCTCATGACCATCTGTAACTCCAGTTTAGGCATCTCATGCCCTCTTCCAGCCTCCATGGCCATCAGGCATGCATATGGTATATACACGCAGGGAGATAGACACTAATATACATAAAAACTAAGAATAACCTTAAAAACCCCAGCAGCTGTCCTCTCAAACTTTTTGAACAACAGCAAATGTGTTTTAGCTCAGGCAAAAGGGGGCATTTCTGAGATCCAAGATGGGAATTTAACATCACACGGAAACATTCTTGCTGTATCCGCCCTTCTCTTCCTCATTTCAGGTACCCATGTCTTTGTTAATAATTTGGTGTGAGATTTGAGCACCGCATTTGCAAGGATTGGCAAGAACATACGCGTCTGAATTCTGACCTTTATTTTCAAAGGTGTATGCTACAGCCTCTCTCAGAAAAGAAAAGAATATTTTCTCTGCATCCTTGTTAAAAAAAAAAAAAAAAAAAAAAAAAAGGAGGTCCCTGAATTTTCTTACTTTAATTGTCAAAAAATAGCACAGCAACACATTAATTCTAAATGATAAAGATAAGAACTGAAGGCAGTCTTGAGATGCATGGGTGAGCAGACAGTTGGCTGCATAAGCTTTGCAACCACAGATAAATATAAAATAGTATTTAAGAAAAACTATTTAAATAATGAAGCTGAGAACACAGAGGAAGCCCGATGGTAAACAGTTGGTGCCTCTCAGTGTCTTCCACTAAAAATAGAAGCTGTTCTTGACCCCAGCAGTGCACAGATGCTACAAGGGATTTGTAGGATGACAGAAAGCTCCACTAATATCCCCCAGACACACTTCAGATACATTCTGCGTCTTAACACTTTCATTCAAAAAAAAAAAAAAAAAAAAAAAAAAAACTAATCCCAATGCTCTCTGCTGCTGTGACATCACATCTTTAAAATAACAACAGCTCATTGTGTACCACACAGGCTGCTAATCACACACTGCTAGGAACTTATGAGACACCCCACATTTACACAGGGCAGTGAGGCACTGAGCATCAGAAGCAATTCAAAGCATGCAACCCGAATCAGCTTCTAGAGAGCTCTCCTTGAGGAATTGGGAAACATTTCGGTCATTCCAGCATGGGATAATGAATGGCAAGAAAAGAATCGGACTAAGACTGTCATAGAACACTGATTACCTACAGGAGAATGCAATAGTCTCCAGGCATGTCAACATATTGAAAGAAGTGCAAACACATACTGTGATTTTCAGGAAAGAATTGTCACATGATTCAGGATTTGGGCAGCAGGTCTCCATTTTGTAAGAACTGAAGAAAATGGGCATACAGCAAATTTTTAAATATAACAAGATGTTAAAATGAAGCATACCACATACATGGATAATATAGTATGTAACAAAGGGAAGGGAGGGGCGCACCTTCCCCACTCCAACCCTTTCCCCACATTTCTCAAGAATTATCTGCAAGGAGCTCATGCAATAGTACCTCATAAAGTTACCACATAGGTACTCACTAACTAAGAAAGGGCCAGAAAACCAAAGTAGCAGTGCTGAGCATTACAAACCAAACCCTGTCTTCCTGAAAGGACAGGTGCCCACGATGGACAGGTCCGCTGCAGTGATGGTGGGCTGACATACCATTTGGTATGTTGGTTTGCCTAGCTCCTGGCTGAGGTCAAAGCTTTCAATTCCCTTACCTCCCTTTATTCCTTTGACACAGCATCGTCTCCAGAAAGCCACTGCACATCCAGACTGTCTAATGGAAACCCAAGTTCAAAAGCATGCCCCAATGTCCTTGATGACAATTCTCAGCCCTCCCGATAACCCTAGCATTCGCTCTATTTCTCTCCTCCTTGCGCTACATTTCCTAACGGCTTCAGGACCTCCCTATCAGAGATCCAGCTAAGTAAGTCAGGGGAGTTTGAGGAGATTGCAGGTAATGCCTAAAAAAAAAAAAAAAAAGAGCCTTGGAATCTTAATTCCAGTTCAAAGCTACCTTCTCTTAGTTTCCACATATTTGTCGCCCTCAAGGCTAAGATCAGCTCAGATAGCATCCTTTCTGCACATGGTAATCATGGTCATACCTTGGTCTCTGCAGGGTCAAAAAGGCTATGAATCTTCTGAGCGAGTTGAAAGATCTTTGGTCTTATGCATGGGTGTCAGACCCCCAAAGGTGAACTCACCAATTAAAGGGTGTAGAATTGAAAATAATTGTCTAAGTTTTATAGTTGAGTAGATGGTTTGGGGAAATCAGGAGGATCAGCGGATCAGCCACGCCATGGTCTGGGCATTCATTTAGAATGTTCATTTTCTGGTCTCTCCATGGGACCAAATGCTAGGTCTAGGCATGTGCATGCACGCAAGCTCTCCAGGAGCCTGTGTTCTGCATTTGTGGAAATTATTACTGTAGGACAAGAAACTAGAGTTGAGTGAGGGTATAACTTTTTACCTCACAGTTAAGCAGTTATTCTAAGTGGGACAGCTAAATAACGTTACAGTTCCGTTCCCTACATCACAAACTGCAATGCCATGCCCAGACATCTCGAAATCATCTTGCATTCCTAGTTGTCTTTTTGTTTTTACTTCATGGTGTTGGGAGAAACTCTGGTGCCCAACACCAGACAGCCCAATGCAGTCCCTGGAGCACGAAGAAGTGCTTAATTCAAGCGCCTTTTGTAAATCACTGGACTAATGAAATTCATCACACAGGGATGCTCTTGGATGTCAGCTGCATGCAAATCACATCAAACAAGCGACAGTGCACATTCCTACATTAGCTCTCACAAAGTTAGGGCACCAAGTGCTGGAATGGGAACTTGACAATGACTACATTATATTTTTACCTAAATCTAGAGACCTTTGTCTTATTTCCATAGCTTGTCTCCCTTGAACACAGGCAGCTGCATCTCTTCTATGTGAGACATTTATTTGAGGCCTGGATGCATTCTTTACACCATGTAATAGATGGTCTGGAATGATGTTAGATTGGCAATAAACTGTCATGCCAATGAAAGGGAATCACTAAGAACTGTGGTTTATTAGGGGAAATGTTCAAGCTCGAGATAAGGCACAGCTAATACACAAGGCTATGTTAGGTACAGGGGCATAGCACTAGCTCTGATAAGACAGAGATGTCGGGGGAGGCACCCTGTTACATACCTAACCTTCAGGATGTAGAGCACTAACACTATACACTATGAATTCAGGATTCAAGATCAAGAGATTATAGTCATCCTACCAGCGACTAGCCTAGAAACCATGCCCTAATGCATTCAAGAAAACTCTGAGGCTTATGGCTTCTCTACTTCCTACCATCCAAATCAACCGCCTTATCTTGCATATTTTCCAACTCTCTCCCCTTGGCATCTGCACTTGGGCTAGGCTTTGCATGTTTGAAATTTTAATTTCCATCTCTCTGGTTTTCCTGAAAATGATCCTATTACTAACTCCTTTAAATATTAATTATGCAAAGAATACTCATATGATTTTATATATTGTTAAAGGAACTTCGGGTTCTTTGTTGTTCCCCCAAATCTCCATTAACCCTAACCTAAGGTAAATACACATTATTTACTGGTGGTTCTATAGAGCTTATTAAAAATTTTTATATTAGCAGAGTCATAAACTTCATGGAATTTCACAACTGGTGTTTTTACTCAGAATATTTTCAAGGTCCATCCATGATGTGGAATAAGTCAAGATTTTATTCTTTTAAAGCATCAAATAACAAGTAACTATTATTTATAATCAATTCATGAATGCTTGGATTGCATCTTAGTGTTTCTTTTGCTGCGATGAAACACCATGACCAAAAAGCAAATTGGGGAGGAAAGGGTATATTTGGCTTACACTTTCACTTGTAGTCCATCATTGGACGTATGGTCAGGACAGGAACTCAAAACAGGAACCTGGTGTCAGGAACTGATGCAGAGGCCATGAAGGAGTGCTACTTACTGGCTTGCTTCCCCTAGCTTGCCTAGCTTGCTTTCTTATAGGACCCAGGACCACCAACCCAGGGATGACACCACTCATCCTGTCCTGGGTACTCGCGAATTGATCACTAATTGAGAAAATGCCTTACAGCTGGATCTCATGAAGCCATTTCCTCAACTGAGGCTTCTTCCTCTCTGATGATTCTAGCTTGTGTCACATTGACAAACTAGCCAGTACAGATCGTTTCCACTCTAGAGTTATTGTGAATAATGATTCGTGAGCATTTCTTTACAAGTGACTGTATAAAAGTGTTTTAAAGGCTCCTTCCCACCTCTTATCCCTCCGGATCCACTTCCTTTCCGTTTCTCATTAGAAAAGAACAGGCTTCTAATGATCCATTCTTCCCTCTATCATGGACTATGATCAGACTATGTAAGCCAAATAAGCCCCTGCGCCCCCCCCCCTCACCAAGTCTTTTAAAAGATTTTTATTTACCCTGTCTTGGCAAAGTTTGGCCGTTGACTCTGCCTGCATCCAAGCTTGCCCATTTTTAGGCAGAATTCTGTCTCTGGTAGAAATGTGGACCTTTTGCCCAGTGGCTAGTTTGCCACATTTGAAGCCATCTCCATAAGAAGGTTCTTTGATGCTCATCATCTTCTTTGAGGTAGGCTGGGTGTTGCCAGGAGTTAACCTGTCTCATTGTCAGTGAATCTTTTTTTTTTTTTTATTAATTTATTCTTGTTACATCTCAATGTTTATCCCATCCCTTGTATCCTCCCATTCCTCCCCCCCACCCCCATTTTCCCATTATTCCCCTCCCCTATGACTGTTCCTGAGGGGGATTACGTCCCCCTGTATATTCTCATAGGGTATCAAGTCTCTTCTTGGCTACTTGCTGTCCTTCCTCTGAGTGCCACCAGGTCTCCCCCTCCAGGGGACATGGTCAAATGTGAGGCACCAGAGTACGTGAGAAAGTCGTATCACACTCTCCACTCAACTGTGGAGAATATTCTGACCATTGGCTAGATCTGGGTAGGGGTTTAAAGTTTACCTCCTGTATTGTCCTTGGCTGGTGCCTTAGTTTGAGCGGGACCCCTGGGCCCAAATCTGCCTATCATATTGTTCTACTTGTAGATTTCTAGGACCCTCTGGATCCTTTTATTTTGCTATTCTCCCATGCGTCTCTCATTTAGAGTCCCAATAGGATGCCTTCCCCTCTGTCCCAGTTTCCTGGTAAGTGAAGGCTTTCGTGGGACATGCCCCTTGGGCTAGTATGCAGATATAAGTGAGTATATACCATTTGATTCTTTCTGCTTCTGGGTTAACTCACTCATTATGATCATTTCTAGCTCAATCCATTTATCCACAAATTTCGGGAATTCTTTGTTTTTAATAGCTGAGTAGTATTCCATAGTGTATATGTACCACAGTTTCTTTATCCACTCTTCTACTGAGGGACACTTAGGCTGTTTCCATGTTCTGGCTATTATGAATAAGGCTGCTATGAACATGGTTGAGCAAATTTTCTTGTTGTGTGCTGGAGCATCTTCTGGGTATATTCCAAGGAGTGGGATAGCTGGGTCTTGAGGAAGCCCTATTCCCATTTTTCTGAGATAGCACCAGATAGATTTCCAAAGTGGCTGTACTAGTTTGCATTCCCACCAGCAATGAAGGAGTGTTCCTTTAATAAAAGTATTTTAAATGCCATATTCTTCATGTCTCTGGGATTTTTTGAAGACCTTATCTTTCTATAGAGTCATATCTATCTGCTGCACCTGAGATGTATATTCTTGTGATAAAAGTAGACTAGCAATTAACATGATCATGATTTAATCTACTAACATTTAATTTGTATAACTTATTTCTCCTAAACAGCTTGATAGCCCTTTCAAAGCATTGGAAGTAAATATATATATACATACACACAAACACATAATGTGTGTGAAATGTCTTCTTCAAGGCTGTCAAATACAAATAGCCAAAACACTAAGAATGTAACATTTATATAATTCCTGATTTATCATGCTTCTTCTTGCTATAGGTAATCTATTGTGTATATGTGTAATAATATAAATATATATTTATACTTATAAAATTTATATTTATAAAAAATTAAATTAAATTTAAAAATACAAACAAAAACAAACAAAAAAGATTTATTTATATGTGTGTGTGTGTGTGTGTATGTGTGTGTTTGTCCGCATGCATGTTCATGTATGTGTGGGTGCCTATGGAGGCTTTAAGAGGGCTTTGGATCCATCAGAGCTATAGGTCGTTGTATGCCATCAAACATGAGTACAGAGACTGAACTCCAGTCCTCTGGAGGAGCAGCACAGGCACTTACCTACCAAGCTATCTCTCTAGGCCCAAACAAGTGTTTTGAATTCTCTTGGAGCTGTGTCTAACAGTAGAGCTAGCTAATGGCTTGCAGGGGTAACTCTGTGTCAGTCATTTAAGGAAGTGCCAGGCTGTGTTCCAAAGCATCTGTACCATTGATAAGTTCCCATCAGCAATGCATAAGGGTTCCAATTTCTTCATAGCCTTGCTAGAAACATTTGATTTATCATAGACATTCTAGTCAATGTGAGCAGTATCTTGTAGCTTTGATTCTTATTTTCCGAATGACTAATACTATAATAATATTAAATATTGTTCATGTGCTCATTGGCTTTTTGCACACATGCAAATTGTCTGTTAATATGTCTTTCCTTCTCACTGGCATTAATTTTTAATAAGATTGGTCATTTGTCTGCTGTCAATAATCTGTCCAGTGTGTGTTTTCCTTGTTTGTTCATGTCCTGGTGCTTGCTTTATAACATTTCCTCATTAGTATGTGTGTCTCCCTTTAAATATATTCATTACCTTTGGTGCATTTTATTCCAAAGAAACACAGAAATGACTAGGTTACATACTTACAACTATTTTTATAAAATACCCCTGATAAACTGTTCTACGTTTTTTTCCTCAGAAAGTACATTTATTATATTAAGAAGAACCTTGGCATTCCCTAGCCCTCAGTGCTCATATCTTATCCCCGCAACCAGGGTGTGCCTTTCTCTATTGAAATCATTTTGCAACCTGATGCTCCACCCTGGGAGATGATTACATTAACATTCCAATAAGTAACATCTCCTCATAGCCAACCCCTTGTCTAGTCTCCTCTCCTACAACAATACTAGGCTTAAAGATACTCACTTGCATTGGCCAGCAGAAGATGGGAAATGTTATTTAAATAGAGGTATGAAGAATGCTTATAGGGCGCTGGAGAGATGGCTCAGTGGTTAACAGCACTAGCTGCTCTTCCAGAGGACCTGGATTCAATTCCTAGCACCAACATGGCAGCTCACAAGTGTCTGTAACTCCAGTTCCAGGGGATCAAACATCCTCACACAGACACGCATGCAGGCAAACCACCAATGCACATAAAATGAAAAGAAATCATTAAAAACGAATGCTTATATATTACTACTGAGAGAACTGCTATATGTGCTGAAGAGGAACCACAAGATAAGCCCAGATTGACACCATGTGAAGCAGAGATGGTCTATTCCAACTGTGTCTACCTATTCTATACCATTAACTTACAATATTTTGAACAAATAAGTCATGGTTAGTTTCAGCTGCTAATTTTAGTGACCAATTCAGACAGAACAATAACTAATTGTTCTCTTATTAGTAGTACACACATAGTGCAATTCAAAAAGGATTATACAATGAATACAGCCAAGTATCCCTTTCAACATACACATGCACACACCCCTCATGATATATATATGTGTGTGTGTGTGTGTGTGTGTGTGTGTGTGTGTGTGTGTATTTGTATAAAAATATAAATATATACATACATATATTATACATATATAAATATAAAAACGAGCATAAATACAAAAATGTTATATGGTATGTGTCTTAGTTATGCTTCCATTTGCTGCCTTAAATTACACTGGCCAAAGCAACTTAAGGGCGGAAGGTTTATTCTGGCTATAGTTCTAGGGGAGCTCCATCATAATAGGGAAAGCACAATGACAGAGGCAAGACCTTTCTAGTCTCGAACTGAATGTGCACTGAAAAAGCAGAGGGCAACGAATGCTGAAGCTCAGTTTGCTTTCTAGTGGTCCAGAACCCAAGCCCAGGACACGATGCTGTCTACATTCAGGATATGTTTTCATAGTCCTACTAACCTATTTAAGAACTCTCTCATAAGCCTTCACAAGGGTAAACCCAGAGGCTTGTCTTGCGGGAGACTATAGATCTTGTCAAGTTAAAACTCAACAGTAACCTGGATGGTCCTGAGGCTGGCAGGCCTCCTTGGGAAGGCAGGCAGAGCTGTGATGCAGAGGATGGAACTCAGGGCAGCTCACCAATGGGCTCTACCAGTGTATCTTCAGGAATGAATACTGGTATTCTTATTTAAGCAGGTTTTTATTCTTTAAAAAAGCCCAAATAGATGTGAATTTATTTACATGACATATCCTGTAGAGCATACACTTCCAGAGGGAGAAATCTCTCTAATTTAGTACTTAACAAGTATAGTCACTTCCTGTTTGTAAGTCTGCTCCAGAATAGTATGCTCTGGATTCTCTCATTATTCCTGAGCCTGTAGTAGGATGTTCATTGGAAATCATCTTTTGCAAAAGAGATGTAGGAAGGGCAAACCAAAGATCCATTCAGGACATTTCTCCCTATCAACAGTAAATGGAAAGGAAGATAGTACAACTTGATGCTCAATCTGTTGATGATGGTGTTCAAGTTGGCCACAAATGGACAAGTTTAACCTACATCAGGAAGATGTCAAGAACAAAAAACACCATCACCAGCATCTTAAAATTAAGCACACAGAGAGAGAGAGAGAGAGAGAGAGAGAGAGAGAGAGAGGGGAGAGGGAGGAGAGGGGGGAGAGAGAGAGAGAGAGAGAGAGAGAGAGAGAGAGAGAGAGAGAGAGAGAGAGAGAGAGAGAGAGAGAGAGAGAGAGAGAGACTGAGACTACAAAAAAAAAAAAAAACCCAAAACAAACAAACAAAAAAACAAGTTTACTCCTTACTCCAAGTCTTGCATTGGGCATATGATCTGGAGAGGTGCTGACATCAGTCCAGTTGCAATTACAAAGAGCACAAAGTGACTTTCCTACTTCTCAGAAGAAAAACAAAGGACCACCTTTACTTACAACTATTACAAGTCAACTATTACGAGTCTACAGTACTAGCTCTCCAACTAAGCAAGTGGATAGAAGTTTGGAAAACATAAAATGCAAGTGAAATTATGCCTCGCTAGGACTATTTATAGATGGTTCAATTGTAGGATTTTCCTCTTAGCTGGGCCTGACAGACATGACAAGAAACAGCATAATCTTTCTGAGAGTGACAAACAGCTGGCAGAGCTTATGTACTTCTTTCACTGATAGAAGAAACAGAACAAAGGAGCAGAGAGCTGCAGGCAGCACACCTGGGGGGCCATGCTTCCAAGTGCACTTTCCGGTTCTGTGCTTAAAAAAAAAAAAAAAAAAAAGGTAGGGATTTAGGGGTTGAGGGAAAACAAGATCAAGGGAAACTTAAGACCCTTTGTATGTTTAGGTTTTCCAGCTGGGTAGACAGCTCACCCAAATAGCCATCCTCTCCTGCTGCTACTAAAAATACATATGATAGCTGTTCTAGGAAGAAAATGGCTGCACATCACCATCTCCGTGGAGACAGGAAGACCCCCATGATAGTCTTTTCATGACCCGGGACTCTGAACAATGTCCAGTTCCTCTCTCTGGTTCTGTCAAGAGGTTAACTAATGTGCTTAATGCATGAGAAAGTTTATTCTCAGACAAAATGTTGTCTGCTTACCACTGAACAGCAGAAATCTGCAGTGCCTTAAAACCAACTCATTGTGACAGCATGGCAACTAGTAAAAGCTGTCACCAAAAGGAATGCACATTGCCTCCTACTGACAGATACTAAAAAGCAATTTCAAGGATTCAAATAGAAAAGAGAACGTATTATTGGCAAGAAATTGGAGGGGGGAGAACTAGTACTGCTGGAAGAAATGGAAAGGAAAATGACTTCCCAGGAAAGTATATTTCTCATAAAATTAGAAGGCAAGGGCATCGTTCAGTGATATGGGATGTAGAAGAAATAGGATGGGCATTCTTCTCACAAGCCTTGCACAGTTGATTTTCTTTGAATAGTGCCCTTTGCTTCCTCCCTGCTGCCAAGAAAATGTAGGGCAAGCTAATACAAGCAGCACAAAATGGGACTCCATTACAGTTGATTGCAATTCCTCTCCATACCCTGAGTCCCTGATTGACTCAAAAAAAGCTGGTTCTTTGCGTAATGTCTCTATTATTTTCATAATGCCTATGGACTTTGAATTTACCACTAAAATTATGTTTTTATTTGGTCACTTTTTTCTTCCTCATTCCACACACAAAAAAACATATAAAATGTTTATAGATGGGATTAATTCAATGGTGAAGGCTCCCTTCTAGGCCCTGAGAGAGAGCTTTTGAAATGTGGTGCTCTAGTGATGAGAACTAAATAGATCATATTAACCTAAATCTCCAATGGATAATCAATCCACAATGACTTTGTTTACGTGTATTTCTTATGCTAACATATGGGTATAAATGAACCCAGTGTACAACAGAGACTAGAACATTGACTATACCTCATCTTCCTCTATATAACCTTTCCATCTCACCACCCTACCTTCATCCTAAGATCACCACTATCAGGAATCATATATGGGTCTTTCACATATTCCCATCATGGACCCCTCACTAAATGTTCAATACATGACCCTCCCTGCATGCATGCTTTTATTTGTGCGTCCTGTAATAAATATATGTTGTTTATATTGTTAGTTCCTTGGCATGACCTCACAGACACTATTATTATCACTTATGCCTAAAGGAAGCATATACAGCACAACACATATTTTCCCTGTAAGGTATGTTACCACCTTTTTAGTCTTAGAAACAATAAACATTTTCTTAACACTATGCTTAAAGGCCACTATAAATAGCAAAAGCCAGAAACAAAAACATGAGGACCATGGCACTACACAGCCTGTGACATGGGTATGTGTTACACCATAACGAGAGGTAAAACAATAAGGCAGAGCACTGCCTAACCCAAATAAGTGCTTCTTAGGCAATTCAAACGTTTTTCACCTCTATGCACGTTTGTGAGTGACAAAAAAATGTGTTGTAAACACTGACTTGGGGACATGAATAAATTCTAGCAAGTAGGCAAATTCTCAAATTTACAATCTATGAACAGGGAGGATTGTTCCATTACAAGAAACCATGGCCTGCCTTAAGGCATCAAAATGTGCTTCAATGGCTGTGCAGAACAAAAGAACGACCATGTCAGCTCTTTAAGTATATGCTCTCCTTGGGTGAGCTCACAATGGATCTCAAGACCTCATACACCTTTGCTCTTTTCCCATGAGCCTGAAAGAAAACTACCTTACAATAAATGAGAAAAATCAAAGCTTTGGGAAAATGTGAAACATGCTGTTGTAGTGTGACAGAGAGAGAGAGAGAGAGAGAGAGAGAGAGAGAGAGAGAGAGAGAGAATATGTAGATTCCTTGATCCCTGAGCAGGATTTCCACTTTCTGCAGGAGTTTTTCTCAAACTGTGCTACGTTCATTCCCCTCGGGGATGTTGTAACTAATTTCATATCTGCCTTAGGAGGTCTGAAGTGATATCTTAGGCAACCCTGCTCTACCCAGCTCTCAGAAAATGCTGATGATGCACATGCTTGGAGTCATATGGGCATAGATCATAAGTTCCCTCAAGAACTTTACCCATGCCAGCACGGACCTATGTCCCACTGATGATGATAACTGCTTGCTGAAAACAAAAACTCTCTTCTGCTTACAGCTACTGAGTATATACTTTTAAAATAAGCTTTTAGAGTATCAACTGATACTTGAGGAAAATATTCTACAATAGACGATGATACCCATCTATCTGTCTGAATCTATCAATGTTATAAGAAAAATAAAACAATATATAGTAGGATCTCATTGCTGCTTTCCAAACATAACCTCCCAGCTAGGGTTTTTTTTTTTAATTTCCTCTTCCAACAGACCATTGGCAGCATTAGGAAGCCAAGGTGCAAACTTCTGCAAGCTCAGAATGCTTAGTTTGCAGACAACTGACACTAACAGGCAAAAACACCCCTGGTGTGTTTTAACATGCAGATAAGGCTTGAGGTTATTAGGAAGCTGTTATCTTTAGATGAAGACATTGGCTTCTCACTGCTTCCATGCTCTTACCCCGAGATATAATAAATCAAAGACAACTCTGTGAAATAAGGACAGGAAAGTGTGGATCAGGCAAATTGTCATTTTGCAAGGAAGTCTGGCACCAAAGAGCCTGGGAGAAGGGCACTGTGAAGTAACTACCCCAGTGGAAAGTTGCTCTCTAAGATATAATTCAGAAGAACACAAAGATTTGCAGAGCTACAAAAAAAAAAAAAAAAAAAAAAAAAAAAAAAAAAAAAACCAAGCACAAAGCAGATGAAAAGAGGAGTGTGTTCATGGATACTTCAAATGGGTAGACATCTGAGGAAGGCTGAAATTCAGCAAGGCCTCTGGGCACTTAACACTCATCCTTTCACATCACTGGCTCCACCTTGATAATTTGTGTTTAATAATTCAAAGACTCAAAGGTCAGTTTGAGAGCAAACATAGGCTTATCCACCATTTAAGCCAGTTTGATTTTCTACTCTACTAAAGACCTCTCCATCTCTCTCTTTCCCCATTATATGACGTTTATTTCTGCAACACGCTTTGTGTAAGAAGAGTCTATAAGAAATACAGTAAGGATAACCCAGAAAGCAAAGAAATGTGGTTTTTAAGGCAGTAGACAGAAAGGGATGGGGAAAAGGAGGTGTGAGAAGGAATACTGGGGATAGGAGAATGGTACTTCTCAGTATACATGTATTTTAAGAGGCCTGATTCTGGAAAACATAGCAACGAACATACAAATAAGTAATAAAAATCAGTAAGGGTGCTCTTGTTGGAGGGATCATAATGTAATACAAACACTAACAAAAACAAACAAACAAACAAACAAACAAACAAAACCTAAGAGCAGCACAGGTAAATAATGTAACCATGTTGAGGGAGGGAAAGAAGAATAGAACTAATTGTATTAATAACTGTGTAAACAGTGTTTTGACTCCCTTGGGACTCGGGATCTATGTGTAAAAGGAGTAAAAAAAAAGTTTCTTATAAGACCTAGCACTGAAGGGTGACACCAAGGAAACAGTGCCTTCTAGACACAACTGGAATGATGTGCATATGAATGCACAGAGACTATGGCAGCATGCACAGGGCCTGAATAGGCTTGAGCCAGAAAGGGTCCTAGGGCTAGCATGGCTTAGTGGATAATTTCTCATGCCAAAGCAAGAAGCTATCTCCGTTTGACATTCAATCATAATGGAAAAATTAGTTATCTCAAATGGAGCCTCATGGGGTATATTAACCACACTTAAGGGTAGGCCCCATGTCTAGGAGTAGATGGCCAACACAAACCAACTCAGTGGTATTTTTGTAGATTTTGGGTTTCATTTTGCACACTTTGCTTTGTTTGGGTTTTTTGGTTTTGTTTTGTTTTATTCATCTTTTACTTCTATATTTTGGCTTCCATTTTGTAGATTTTTTTTTCTAGGTGTGTGATCTGTTTTTGTTTGTTTTTTTTTTAATTTTATTGATTTATTCATATTACATCTCAATTGTTACCCCATCTCTTGTATCCTCCCATTCTTTCCTCCCTCCCCTTTCCCCTTACTCCCCTCCCCTTTCCCCTTACTCCCCTCCCCTATGACTGTGACTGAGGGGGGCCTCCTCCCCCTGTATATGCTCATAGGGTATCAAGTCTCTTCTTGGTAGCCTGCTGTCCTTCCTCTGAGTGCCCCAGGTCTAAAGAGAGGGAGAGAAAGGTTTTAGTGTTGAATGGGTGGGGAGGTTGGGAGGATCTGGGATGAGGTGAAAGAGGGGCAGAGCATGATCAGAATATATTGTCTGAAATTTTTTTCAATAAAAATAATAATTTGAAAAATGTATAATCCATTAAAGGTGTTTGTGTTTGCAGAAAAGTATGGGTGAGAAGTTCTGAAACTAGTTAGTGTAACTAAGATTGAGGATAGAAATGCACATGCATGCATGCATGCATGCACGCGCGCGCGCGCGCGCACACACACACACACACACACACACACACACATGAGCGCACACCCATACACACAACTTACAGAGACCAAGGTTTCTTATCACCAGAGAAAGAAGACTGAAATCAACTATATAATATTGGATTATAATCAAATACATCACCAGGAGCTCATAGCTTTTTATAAATAAATGAAGAGATGGACGGGTAGTGGGTGGGTGGTGGGTAGGTGTAGGAATGGTAGATGAGAAGATAGCAAGAAAGAAAAGGGATAAAGGAAGGAACCTTAAATATTATGCGCTGCTATAACAGAACATCTGAGGTTATGAAAGTTATAAATAATAGAAGCTCATTTCTCACAGTTTCGGAGACTATGGAGTCAAAGATCATGGTATAGTGTTGGAACCATATATAAAAACTGTACAAGTAGGAAAAAAGGTTGACATATTTCATACAACTACAGGGGTATTAGACTATAAGTCAGGTCATGAAGTATCATTTGATGGTAGGCTATAATAATTGTAAACATTTATACACTCCATAACATATGTTCAAAACACAAGAAACTAAACTAATACAACTGCATGGAAATAAAAAAACAAAATCTTTATTTATTAAAAAAAAATGAGGCAGTAGTTAAAACAGTAGCTACGAAACTTTCATAGCACCAAATAATATGAGAAAAAAAATCTCGAAGCAATAGCTCTAGCTTTTACCTTCAGCTAACAGAAAACAAGAGAAAACTGATTCCAAAACAAGCAAGCAATAGAAATAAAATCAGAGCTGAAAGCAACCAGATAAAGAAATAAGAGATCAAATAAGAAAAAAATACCAATCTCACTAAAAACTTGTGTATTGGAAAGATCAACAAAATTGATTGACTCTTCACTAGAGTGATCTAAAAAAAAAGAGAGAGAGGATAAAAATTACCAATATGAGGATTAAGAAAGGCAATTTACTATAGATTCTATAGCTACTGAAATCACATTCACAAAAACTGTTCATCAACACTTTATGCTCATAAACCTAATAACCTATTATAGATAAAATAAATTAATTCCTTGAAAGACAAAAATGACCATACCACACTGACAAAAGTATAGATAACATGAATTTCTCTATTAAAGAAGTTGGATTTATAGTTAATAACTTTTTTACAAAGAAAACCCTAAGCCTGAATAGCTTTACTGGTGAAATCTACTAATCATTTAAGGAAGAATGAATACCAATGTTCCAAATCACACCCAGAAATAGTATAAAAGGAAATGTTTAGAAACTCAGTTTATGAGGTCACCACAAAGACAGACTATCGGAAACTTATTCAGTGACAACCTTCAGAGACATGGAGGTATAGATTCTTCCACTCATTACTCTGCAAGCTTGACCTTGCATCCTTCCCAAGATTACACACACTCAGTTGAGTTCAAGGTGGTATGCCCATATCCTGGTTGTACACATTTTGATTATGGTTTAGGAAGTTGAATCACACAACATCTAGAAAGAAAATCATTGTTATTGAGTATTTTTTCCAGGAAAGCAGTTGAATAAAATCATAAAATTTTGGAATAAAGTAGAATCCAAAGCAGACCAGAATTTCCAGCCATGATACCTCAAAATGGGCCTGTGGAGTCTGAACCACCAATCAAGGACCATGCATGGACTGGACCTAGGTCCTCTGCATAGATGGATTTGATGGGCAGCTCAGGCTTCATGTGGGTCCCCTAGTAAGGGGAATGGGGGCTGTTTCTGACATGGACTCTGTTGCCTATTTTTCAATCACATCCCCCTAGTGGGGCTGCCTTGCAAGGCCACAGGGGAAGAGGACAAATTCAGTCCTGGTGTGACTTGATGAGCTGGGGTGGGCGGGTGGGGGGGCTCTCCTTTACTGAGGACTAGGGAGGGAGGGTAAGAGAAGGAGAATAGGATTAGGAGGAGAGGAGAGAGGAGGCTAAGACCAGGATGTAAAGTGAATAAATAATTTTTTTAAGTATGCCTTAATTAAGGCTTTATATAAAAGTTAATGAATATTAATTTCTAAGTAATCAGTAATATTGAAGCTATATATTCATTTATGCCCTTGTCTATCCAACTCAGTTCAAACAGCACCTACACTGTAAGCTATAAGAGAAATGGAAAAATTGTTAATGTGAAACAAAACATTGGACAGTTTGCTTTAATTTATATACCCAGTCTGACAAAGTCAAACATCATCAACAGTGAGAACAGTATACTAGACAACCTATAACAGCAAAGATTGTTTCACTTCACATTATAACTAAGAAGTCATACAAAGTTTAGCACTTTAAAAATCTATGAACCAGTTTCAAAGACATTGATCAATGGGGAGAGAGTCTTAAACACTGGATATTCTTATGTATTTAATAGAAAAAAGCTCATCCAAATGAAACTTTCAACATCTGAAAACATATTTATTTTTACCTCAAGAAAGCTGTCTAAAGCAAATGATGAAATTTGAAGGAATCAATTTAAGTACTACCACTAACAATCTTACCCAAAACTTAGAAACAACACACACACACACACACACACACACACACACACATACATGAGTGAGTTACGTAAACTGTGAATTTGAAAGCAAGGCATAAATTCATAAACGGATCTAATGCTACAGAGGACTTTGAACATAATGCCCTTTAATCTGTCTATAGAGATCTAACTAGCATAATTCTGAAGCATGCATACACACATGCACACACGTACACAAACACACACATGCACATGCTATAATCTATGCATATATATTTTGCACACACACACTTATATATGAATATATGCAGGGAAATTGCTAAGTAAGTGAAAAATAGATAAATTAGATAGATATTTCTTAAGTTGAAAATAATTCATACAATATATTTTGATCATATTTTTCCTCCTCTAACTCCAACCAAATCCCTACTCAACCCAATTTCATGCTCTTTCTCTCTACGCCCACCAAATAAATCCAATAAGAAAACAAGGCCAAAAAATGTCAAAAAGGCTAAACTCCACCAAGCTGTAACAAAATCGCGACGTCCATTTTGTTTTGGACAACTAGTCCTGAGCATGAAGTCTGCCCTGGAGCGTGGCTGATAGACCCAGTGTCAACCCATTGAAAAAAACAGATGTTTTCCTCTCTCAATAGTTGTCGATCACAAATAGTTTCTTGGTTTAACAAGACATTCATTCTCTGAACTCAACTGTCTAAGAAAAGATGACACCTGGGACTCACAGACCCAGGAAAAGGGGACAAAGGACAAACATCATTCCCTGAAGTCTTTTCTCTTTAAAAACAATTAAATTTGTTCATTTGCTTTTATGCTTAAGTGTTTTTCTGCATATACGTATGTACGCCATGGGCATGCTTGGCACCCATTGAGGTCAGAAAATGACATTGGAATCCCTGAAAGTGGAGTTACATAAAAGAGCCTGTGAAATTCCATGTTAGTGCTGAGAAATGAACCTGGCTGGGTCCTTTAAAAGAATAAAAAGTGCTCATAACCACTGAGTCATTTCTCCAGACCCTTCCCTGAAAATTCTTTTCTTACCTTTTAGAAACACCATGCCACAACAGCCCTGATTTTGTCAAGTTAGAAGGCCATCTTAATCAGGAAATGTTCTGAAATACTAAAGTTACCATGTAGAGCCACACACAAAAAAATCCCAAGATTACATGGTGGATTTGGCAGGATTATTGAAGTATGGTTTCTTTCTCCAGAAGTTCTTGATTACTGGGTAAGTTCAAGACGGGGGAAAAAAACAGCAAACACAATCTTTTCAACTCACGGGCACATTCTTTTTCTTTTTCACAGAGTATCATTTTTATACTGTTGATAGTTGGTCTACAATAAGCCCCCAAATAAAACCAGGAAAATTACCATGATTCCTGCAAGCCATAGCCAACAGTGTTGGCATGTAGTTAAATACCTCTAAGTGTTTCCGTGCTTGGCTACGCACATCATTTTGGCCCTCATAGGAAAATTGCTGGATTCTCATTCTAACACAAATGGAAGAGCATGAATCAAGAACTGCCAGCCACCTTCCTTCTAAGTTTTCTGTATTTTCTTCTGGAGATACATTAGTCAGCTCACTCCAGCACTCTGAATGCAAATTCCACATTGACTAGAAAAGGACTTAAAGGGAGTATAAGAAAACACCTGCCAGGCAAGAAGACTCACTTATTCTTTCAAGATCCATCTAAACCCCACCCCAAACTGTATTTATGGTAATTGGTGGTCAAGGAAAAACCTCTCCCTCTTAGGAAAGTAGTTCAGCTATGGAAGCATGAGCTTCATCCTGCTTCACTGCAGGCAACTAGCTGCTGTAACTACCTATCCACGTGAATTTTGGTGTCTCAAAAGGTCAGCGTTCCGGAAATGATCCTTTAGGAGGAAACTATATGCTCTGATTTTGCATCAGATAGCTAGTTCTATTTTATACTTTTGGTAAATACAGTGGGAACCCAGCAACTTGTGACCATACAACTTGACACCTTCTGAGATAGGGCAATGAAGAGTTTCTATTTTATAATGTGAACCGTGTCTTCTCTGCTAAGCACTCAGATGTCGAAATGTGACCCTGTAAGCAAAATAAAGCAGCATCAAGTTAATATTAAGAAAGAGTGAAAGTGCCACACCCGCATGTGGGTGTTTTCATTCATTACCACGTAGAGGATACCAATTAGTCACAAGCTAACAATCAGAACCTGGACTACAGGCATCCTTCTCATCTAGGATGTAATACCATTTAACTAACATCTACTTGAAACTACAGAACTAAATTTAAAACATATTAATGTTGTTGTGCTAATGCAGAACTGGGAATTGATTCCAAGGCCTCAGGTATGCTAAGCAAGGGGCCTAGCACTGCACTTATGTTTCAGCCCTATACTCAAAGTTAAATGGTTTTGTTTGTGTTCCCCGAAACATTTATATGCATAGACAGATAAAGATATATACATGTGCATGAGTGTTTATCTCAAAATTCATTCACTGAATTATATGCTTGTGGGCATGTGTATAAACATAAAATCTCCAAAACAAAGCCGAACGAGCAACATTAAGTAGAGTCTCATAAAACAATAATATGAATGGATAATTAACTCACAAAACATGAAAATAACACCTGGGAAGAAACAAAAGGAATTTATTAAAACTGGAGTTTCTCTGTTTTAGTGTTAGCATTTTTAATATCTGGAGCTACTTAACTCTTTTTATATAGCCATTATGGCTACTATGTGATGCTATTCATCTACTCATAGCAGTCCTAGTCTGTACTCACTACAGGCTATTTATACTTTCTTCCATACACTGACAACTAAAGCTCTTTGCAGATGCTGCCAGCTGACTATGGGAGTGGAAATGAGGACATAACACCCCTCCAATAAGCCAGGCATTAGACACCCAATGCAAGGTGCGTTGCATAAATTCTGCTAAAGACCAAGTTAAAAGGAAACAATTTCAGAGAAAGGGAAAGAAACGAAGAATTATGAGGGCTTAAGAGTCATTTGGGATACCTTCAAATACAGGTTATCGATGCCGCCAGTACCTCTTCCCTAGCTAATGTGAATAGACAAGTCTGGAGACTCCTCAAGTACATTTTCCAAGAGCTGTCACGAAGCTCATGTGGTAAATTCTACAACCATCAATCACTGTCATTGACTGCCTCTCCCAAGGAGCTTCATAGATTGGCCATTTGCTCCAACATAACACTGAGGAATTCAAGGAATTGATTCTATCCCTTATGCTATGAGGGAATGATAATACATATTAGACCTTAATTTCAACATTCAATCCAACTAAGAAAAAACCATGATACTCTAAGCAACAAATTGCACTACAAAAATGCCTCCTAAACAAGGCAGTGTGTGATGTGTATATACTTAATCTGATCTTTTTATTTTTTTCAATATATGCCATATCATCTTTAAAGAAATAAACTTATGTAACTTCACATTTGGAAATGTATTCAAGGAACTAACCATCTCTCAAAACAAGACCAAAAATACTCAAACATTGTTGCTTATCAATTATTCTAGAACTCCTAGTGCTGCAAATGGAATGAGGCAACAGAATGCTTTATGACACACAAAATGGTGGTTGAAAATAATCTGAGCAGCCCATGGAATCCAAACATAGGTATCTGTACCACTGAGCAGATCTCAGTGTACTAGAAGGCAACACACTTGGAACTTTTAGGACTTTAAAAAGTAATATATAGGCCAGGTACATGGAGCTCAGTTGCAAGGAAATAAGTATAGCGAGATGAGATGATGACGTAATGAAAAGTTGTCTATCCATACAGACAGTGCAGCTAACACAAACCACAGATGCACTTAAACAGTGTATACAAATACAATTAGGATGATAAAATCACTGGATCTTTTGAGTTTAGAGGTTATTTGGTTGTTTTGTTTTGAGAACAGGGTCTCACTATGCACAGACTGGCATTTAACGTGTGATCTTTTTGTCCCAGCTATGTGCTTCCATGCCCAGTTCAAACATTCTTTCTAAAAATATAACTTCTTATTGAAAAACCTTATTGAAAAATCTTTCAAATCATAATGGTTAGGACAAAATAAGATGTCTCTTGAGGAAAAATGAAATATGGACTCAAATTGATATAAGAATGGCTAAGCACAGATATGAAAATATACCGGGAAGATACACAACAGAAACACTACAATACTATCACGCATCTGCTAGACTGGAAGAATACCGAGCAGTTTAACATGAAGAACTACAATTCCCACCAATATATATTACTTTCAAATTGGTTTTTTTTTTCTTTCCTTTCTTTTTTTGAACCCTACTTTGTTCTTCCTTCCTCTTTGGTGCACTTTTGAACATTATGAAAACTAGATAGTCTTCCGTGCCTTCTGGCCACACAGGAGGTGTGTGATTCAACTCTAGAGAAAGACAGGAAGAAAGGAAAACATTGCCATAGAATTTCCTAGGATGCAGGGTAAAGGAAAGAAAGGACATATCACAGGGACTTAGATGGCTTCTGGGAGCACTAATAGTTTAACTACATGACTGCACTAGTTGATTGTGCTATTGCCTGTGGCCGACTTTTAATTATTTTAAAAGTAAGCATAAATATTGTACCTTTCTCTCACAAAATTAAGACGTCATCTCAGACACAAAAGAAGACAGCAAACCAGTTAGCCACAACCCAGTCCACAGGTGAATAGCACTAACTAGGAAAAGCAAAATTGTGTGTGCTCGGGATGATTTTAACTACACTACTAGGAAGGTGCGAAAACAAAGACAACAAGAGAATTGGAAGGGCTTTGGTGATCACAAGGTGCTTTGCTCGTAGGAGTGCTCAAGTTCATAATTTCAAAACGATTTGATTGGTGTCACATAACAGATTAACTCTAGAGCTAGTAGTATTAAAAAATCAATATAGGAAAGACATTCAATTGACAACGGGTTTAGAATAATTAAAGCCTGAACTGATGCTTAATAGGCAATTTCAGATAGCAAACAGGCAAGGAGGATTTGAGAGACTTAAGATTGTGTACATAAGCCTCCATGTGGGCCAGATCTACAACTGAAAAACATTAGCCACAAACAATCATTGAGTGACAACTCTATTTCATGGCAAAATGTTTTTCTTGTCATTACAAAGCAGGATACCAATTACCCAAAATTAGGTTCATGTGTTCTCTTTTGTTTTTCATGTTACAAAAATTAATCTTTAGGAGGGCAAATCTGGCCCCCGCTGTCAATAGGAGTCAAGTAAAAGCAATTCAAGCCACGAACTGACTTCTAAATTACTTGCTTCAGCTCAGATAACTGGAGTAATGAGCTTTACAATAGATAGCAAATGCCAAAAATCACACTGGATTCAGAAGCATCTAAATCTCCTTGTCCCTCTGGTTTCAGCTTAGAGAGACCCTTTATGATATCTCTATTATGTATGGTCCTACACCATCACTTCTTTTGTTTAGTTTGCTTTTGGTTTTGGTTTTTCTGAGACAAGGTTTCTCTGTGTAGCCTTGGCTGTCCTGGACCCGTTTTGTAAACCAGGCTGGCCTCAAACTCACAGCGATCTGCCTGCCACTGCCTCTCTGAGTGCTTATTTCTTAAACTATTCACTCAGAGCACTTATCACTGCTTGAAGTTATCTCATTTATTTTCTTTTTTAGTGTTTACTTCTTCCCTTCTCAACAGGTCATCCTGTTCATTTTCTTCAGCGGAATCCCAGCAGTTAGCGTTTAACAGGCACTATATAATCAGAGCGTTATCTTCTTTTTTTTTCCTTTTTTTATTATTAATTTATTCATATTACATCTCAGTTGTTAGCCCATCCCTTGTATCCTCCCATTCCTCCCTTCCTCCCGCTTCCCCCCCCCACTCCCCTCCCCTATGTCTGTGACTGAGGGGGACCTCCTCCCCCTGTATATGCTCATAGGGTATCAAGTCTCTTCTTGGTGACCTATTATCCTTCCTCTGAGTGCCGCCAGGCGTCCCCATCCAAGGGACATGGTCAAATATGAGGCACCAGAGTTTGTGTGAAAGTCAGATCTCCTTCTCCACTTAACGGTGGAGAATGTCCTGTCCATCGGCTAGTCTAGGTAGGGGTTCGAAGTTTACTGCCTATATTTTCCTTGGCTGGTGCCATAGTTTGAGGAGGACCCCAGGGCCCAGACCTGCCTGTAGTTTTCCAGGACCCTCTGGATCCTTCTATTTCCTCATTCTCCCAGGCTTCTCACACCTAAAGTCTCAATAGGATGTCCTCCCCTCTGACCCACTTTCCTGGTAGGTAAAGTTTTTCATGGGGACGTACTCCTTGGACTAGTGTCTCTATATAAGTGAGTATATACCATTTAACTCTTTTTGCTTCTGGGTGAACTCACTCATTATGATCATTTCTAGTTCAATCCATTTGTCCACAAATTTCGGGAATTCCTTGTTTTTAATAGCTGAGTAGTACTCCATAGTGTAAATGTACCACAGTTTCTTTATCCATTTTTCTACTGAGGGACATGTAGGCTGTTTCCATGTTAAGCAGAGAATGAATGAAAAAGGCTGATGGATAAGCCAATAAATGAGTAGTATACCACAAGAGGAATATAGCTGGGCAAAGTTCAAAGGAAAAGACTGCTTCCACGGTGGCAGGGAAAGGTTACAAATGGCTTCCTAGGAACCAAGGCAGCTGAATGAAGTCTTGAAGAGTAGTGTAAGATTTAGTAACCAGAGAACTGGGCACAGTGACCCGAATGGAAGCTAAAAATAGGTGAGGGATGTTGTGTGTGGATACTAATGTTTTATCAACTCAAAAAAAAATTGAACTCAGTTTTATAGGTAATATAAAATGGGCTGGGTTTTTTATTTTTTTGCTTTTTTGAAAACCAGACTGTTTTGCTTAGAATGAAAACCACACAGAATGAAATAAGGGGGCTCAGGGTAAGGAATACAAATTGCTGTAATGATCCAAGAGCAAGAGAAAAGATGGTAGCCCAGACTTTATTGTTGTACAATATCTCATGAAAATGAATAATAAAAAAAATCGAAAGAGAGAAGGGATGGAATGCAAAGACTTTCTGGGGTCACTGCCAGATAAAATTCTGAAGGACTGGAATGCTTTCAGTTCATTTGCTTTGGACAGACTTAAAAACTAGGTAAAGCCATTCCTGTTCATTGTAATCTCTCACATCTTAACAACAACAAAGATTCAATAGAATTTGGTGATTTGTGCTACATGAATGAGAGGACAGCCAAACAAAAATCTTGGGTTCTCATCCTTCTTAATGGTGCGACCCTTTTTAATACAGTTCGTCATGTTGTGGTGACCCTCGACCACAAAATTATCCTCCGTGCTACTTCATAACTGTTGCTACTGTTGCTGAATTGCAATGTAATTATCTGACATGTAACCCCAAAGGGGTCATGACCCACAGGTTGGAAACCACTGCTTTAAGACAACTGCATATAACAGACAAGAGAGAGAGTTGGCAAAGCTAGAAATGAGATGGGGGAAAATAAAGACAAACTCCATTTTTTTTTTTATTGCTGGAAATAAGCACAGGAAACGGAACTACTTTACATTAAAAAACGCAATATAACTCTACATTGTCTGCTCAGTTCAGGCTTAATCTGCAGGAAGCTTCCTGTCTCTGGCTCATGACCTCAGCCTACAAATGTTTTTTTAAATACTTTTAAAATTGTTTATACTTATTAATTTTGCATGGGGATGGAGACATGCCAAGCGTGAGTGTGGAAGTCAAAGGACAGCTTTTGAGTATAAGCTCCCTTTTTTTATCTTATGGGTCCTGGGAATCAGATCATTTATCAAATAAGCCTGTCCCCACAAATAGATTTTTTTAAATACAAATATTCCAAAATCCTTATTAATCAAGCCTTTACAATTATAAAGACTTGATGTAGAGGGAAATCAGAGGATCCAAGCACAAAGGGGTATTTAATATATATGTATATTATATCTTTTTCCATAGTTACACAAGTAAATTTGATTCATGCTAGCTCTGTTGAAGCTAGGCCCAAGGTGACAAGCCCTAAGGTCTGCAGAACTTCCTTTTTACCAGCTTCAAAGTGGGAACTGGGGAAAGAGGGTGGTATCTCAGTGTTCTGTGATGAAACAAGTAGACTACATTTATTCCTAACATTTAAAAAATAATTCATACTAGTAAGCTTTGTATTTATAGAGGATGATGGTGACTGTTGCTGTTGTAGAGTTGGTCTTGCCCACAGAAAATGGAAAGGTCTATCTTCAATTGTCGTTTTATTTGAAACTGGAATTTAGCAGCCCTGGGACATTTCCATTTTTGAACTAGACTTTCTCCAGTGTTCCCTAGTGCATTAAACTCTTTTCCTCAAGAGAGAACGCAGCTAATTAACTTTATGCAGGCAAGAGTTCCCATCAGAAGTTAGGAAGGGCCAAATTGTTTTCCCCCCTAACCACAGATACAAGGAGAGGAAACAAGATCACGTCAGCTGACAAAGCCTGAGTTTGGCAGCTGTGCAAATGAGCCTTATCTGTGTGGCCATGTGTGGATTAGATAACTACTTAGCTAGTGTCAGCTCCCAAGGAAAAGGCCTGATGGTTCCCACTGTTTTTAGCATTCTTCAGGGCAAAGGAGGGGGCTTGAGGGAGCGTTGGGGGGCTGGTGCATCTCCAGCAGTTTTTACTGCTGTGGCTTCTGGCCTTTCAAAGTGGTCTGGGGTTTGTTGCCATAGGAAATAGGAATCAACTTCACATGTGTACTATATTTCACAGCTGCAGGATAGATAATATTCATGTACTTTGGGGCAACAGCTTAGATTCGTGTAGGCATAAGATAATTTTATCTTAAGTGACAGTAAAAATATCATCTATCCCCATGGAAATTCTCAGGATTTTTGATGCCTCACCTACCTACAACAGCCAACAGCTAAAAGGAAAAAAGAAAGGTTTATTATAGAATCAAACTTTGGAAAGGGACGCGGTAGTTGTTGCTAGGTTGTTGACAAGATGAGTGTGCCTGGTATTAGGATCCCTTAGCCTATATCCCCAATCTGTAAAGCATTATTATTCTCACTAGAAAAACCAACGCTGAAAGCAATAAGGACAAAACAGTGTGAATATTCCCAAAACTACAAATCAAAAGAACCAGAGTCACTAAAACTGTAAACTTGGACTATTTTTTTAAATCGGAGGATTCTTTCTTATGCAGAAAATTTTTGTGAGCTTATAGAAGCCAAGGCTGCAGGTCAGAAAATTGGTGACTATGAGTAGCAAGGATTCAGAGTAACTCCTAATTATCTCCAAAGGCTTATCCTCAAGAAATGTGCTCCTGGACACAGGGTACTGGGCCCAGTAGGGGTGAGGAGGTCTACACCAAAACCCTGCTTCAGACATGACTGTGGGCCACACTATGGACCTCAAGGGATCGCCTCTCAAAATGAGGAGCAGTAATTACTACCTCAGCAGGTTGGTATGAGGGGCAAACAAGATAACGCATGTCAAATGGTCAAGCTTATCTTTGACTTTACTCAATGTTCCATAATCATACAGTGGTAGTATTAATAATATTAATAATATCACCTTGATCTAATTCAGTGAACTGCATACAGTAGATAGTCCCTTGCTGCTGCCAGCACCAGTTAGGGTTCCATGTTTGCTTCACATGGACAACACAGCCCTTTTCTCCCTTCAAGTCATAACAGTCTACTTGGAGACAAATCAAGAATTAGATACCATTTTCTTCCAAACTGCTAAATAAAACACCTAGAAGCTAACAGGGCAATGTCTACCTTGAATTTTTTTTATTTCTAACTGTGAAAAATAGGATCAAAATGCATAAAAGTTGAATTGATTCATGTTAATGTTCAATATGCTATATTGGAGACCCTCAAACTCACACAGTAATGAGATACACAGTATCCGTGAGTGTGTGTGTGTGTGTGTGTGTGTGTGTGTGTGTGTGTCTAAAACTTCACCAAAACATGACTTCTTATAAATAAACACAAACAACTCAATGCATGGAAGAATGAATAAACAATGACATATCTACACAAAGAATGAACTAGGAGTTGGCAGACTTCTGTAAAGGGAGAGATACTAAGTATTTTAGGCATTCCAAGGCACACAGTGAAAGAAGTTAAGACCATTCCAAAGAGGCTCCCTGGATATACTGATCATTTCAAAAAAAACATTTTGAGAAACTGTAGCTTCAAAAGAACTGGTTAGCTGGCTTCTTTGTACAGGTAGCAAACCATGAACATTCCTTTGGGAGAGGATATATTCCCAAAACAGAAAGAGAAATAGACCACAATCACTAGAGACTGGCAATTGATACCGCAATGGACTCATACAAATAAACTTAGTGAAATAACCCTTATATTCCACTGGCTTTATACCCCCTATATGTCTCCCAATGCCATCACTAGAATTCACTGTCCCCTGTCTAGATCTCTTTGTCCCATCACTTACTGGCATACTTATTGATAATTGTTTTAAAACTCTAAAAGCTTTCTGCTTTGGTCATATCTTCCAGATCATTGCTGCCTTGTGACAGTCCATACATAAATGTAAAGTCAACACAATGTGTATATATTCTCCTATTAATCCGCCTTTTGCCAACTTGGCTGAGTTCTTGGTCTCATCCAAAGATCATATTATTGAAGCAGGATGGGCTACGATGTTTTTCAGCCTTCCATCTAGCAGTCTTCTGTAGAAACTGTTATGGCATGAACACATTCACAGACTATACATAAAACTTGTTTCCAAAAAGAGGTGTCTGTAGATTTGGTCCATGGGGCATGGTTTGAAAATCCCTAAGGCTGAGCCTCATCTATCAACATGGAAACACACTAGAAAATGTTAAACAAAAATGCCGTTTCAAGATAATATGCTTAGAAGGATTTATTCATGTGACATTTAAAAGATATATAAATAATACCATATAATAATTATGGACATATATATGATTAAATATGTAAAAATTGACTCAACTGATGAATTATATTTAAGTTCGAGAGGACAAGCTAGGGCACAACTGTAATAGTTTCCTATTTCTTTAAGAACTAATTGCAAAAACAGCATAATGGTAAGATCTGATACAGCTGGTTGGTAAACGAACAAGCGATTATCATATTATTCCTTCCGTATTTTATTTATAATATACCACAGAACATTAATGCCCAATAGGAACAGACATTTTCCTTTATTTTGAAGAGACGTAAGACTCAAAAATCAAGTGAAATTTGGTTTTGATCTGCATTAATTCAACCCAATCAAAAAGTGGGCCAGGTTGATAACCTGCTCCATGATAAGTAAGGTGATAAATACTTAAGAAAGCACTCCATATTTGAGAAATAAAATCATATACTACACAATATAGAGAGGATTTTTAAAGAATCTCTTGCCTTCCTAGTTATAAAAGACTTCTTTCTTTTTTTTTTTTTTTTTTTTTTTTTTTAATGTCTTCTACATGCAATGAGAGTTAAAGGCTTGGAAAACATACCAACAAGAAACCCATGAATTATTCTGCCTCCTAACCATAACTGCTAACATTTTGTGTGGAGACTTCTTCAGTAATTGTTCCATGCACCTGGTATTCTTTCCAAAACTGACAAATCATATTGCAGACTGTTTGCTTAGACTACCGATTTGAATAGCTTCTTAAGCAGAGTATTCACTTATGAGCCCCTCTTTTTCTCTAAGTATGTAAACAATAGTTGAGATGCTCTGTACCTAAGATCACTTCCCACATCTCATACTTTGACCTACAATTCTGACAAAACAGAGAAGTGCATTTCTTCTCCATTGGCCATTTAGACTTTAAGGAGGTCCCCTCTACCACCCACCAGCACTGAGTGCAAACAAGCACTAAGACATCACTCATCTATAACCCTCACCAGGGTGGGTATTCCTTCTGTATTCTAGGCCTTTATGTTTTCAAAACTACACCACACAAGGCAGTTACTTGTTTGTCCTTGAAACATCTTCTAAGAATACAAACCCAAAGAACTGCAAAGCTCACTTCCCAAAAAGAGCAGCTGCCATTAAGGAGCTTAATAAGTAACTTGCTCAAATAATTTACTACTACCATGAAGGAGGACCTTTATCCCTTAGACAGGACTTACTGGAAATGCAGGCTTCCTTTAGTACTGGTGGCGCAATGCTTTGCTACACCTATTATCATCGAGCAATGTAGCATTAACTGTGCTTAGAATTCTGGGCGTACCACATAGTTGAAAAGGATACCTACTACCTCATGTCTCTTAAATGACCTTATGGGCTTTCCCCAACCTTGTCTGGCAACCCCACACTGTTCTTGCAATGCTCTTGTAATTCTACCGCTGTCTTTCTAACCACTTCAATCATCTACCTCATCACCTTTCCTGGTTAGACAAGAAATTTAAGAGAAGAGGAGCTGAGAGTGGCCAGGAGTCGCTCTCGAGTTGGACAGGCCTCCCCCAAAACGTGAAAAGCCACTTCCAGGCTCAAAGGGAAATGCGTGAGCTGCTATCTAGCTTGCTGTCCAAGAACCTACATGAGTTACTGACTTGGATTTCACAGTGTCCATCCCAGTTCTCCAGCACTCATTCATTTGCTGTTACCCAGGAGGTTTCTCTCTCCAACCTAACATCCACAATGTTTTCTCTACTCTTCTTTCTATTGCCTATTCAAAGACATAAAAGAGTCGTTCTGTTCTGCTCACTGGATCACACATTTCACTGACCAGCCGAGGCAAAAATATTCCCAAGTGGGACCTTTTGCCTCAGATCAATGAACTGTGACCATGGAGGGCAGGAGGCAGGTAGTGCCAAACGATACAGAGATGGCTAAAACAAAGGACTTCAGAACTATCAACCAGAAAACACAGCAAACTTCTGAGATTCAACCTATCTTTCAAAGTTAGTGGCATCTGGAACTAAGCATGTACAAACTGTAAGAGATCCTATTGATCCCAAACCAGCTCTGTAGGGTCTGCATTGCCACAGGGGGGATCAACATCAGCCAGGTTCTTTAAGCACTGTCCTTGACATATACTAAAGAAGCCATCTTCCGTCCTTCATTGCTCATTCTTAAGTCTTCCATATTAGGCCTCAGTTCCCAGCTGGGTGGTCTGGTTTCACTTCCTCTTGTCTTTGTATTACAACTAGACTTGTAAAGTGTAGCTATCATATACATGTTCAAAACCATGAAGGAGTCTCCCTTATGCCAGCCAGCCAGTCCTAGTCAACCCATAATAAAGCCTTTGCCAAACTTACCTAGATGGACCACACACCTTTCCAACTGAACTCCTTCTGGTCCCACCAAATAGGAAATACACCTATACCACTTCTAGCTCAGTGCTATCCAAAAAAGAGATAGAGTAGCAAGCCATATTTGTTTAAGACAGGCTCTCAAATTGCAGCCCATGTTGGCCTGAAGCACCCTATACAGCCTAGGCTGGTCCTGTACTCAGCAATCCTGCTTCAATCTCATGAATGCAGGCACTATAGATATAAACCACCATACCTAGCTCACATTTATAATGTTAATGTTAAATATTTGAACACACACACACACACACACACATATATATATATATACATATACTTTTACTAATGTTTTTAAGCCAATATATCTAAAATATTAGCAATTCAATATCCAATTAATACAAAATTAGATGCTTTGTGTTTTATATTAAATCTTCGTGTAAATCTAATCTAAATTTTACAGTTTTAGCACATTTTACTTTGGAATATTCACATCTGACATGCTCTACTGGTTACTTTTTTGGTCAGGGAATAAGTAGCATTTTCTAAGGTAGAAAATGCGAGGCCTGCTTTATTCCCACTCCCACGGGCCCATAGTAAATTTTATACTATAATTACTGAAGGTAAGGATTAGACCTGCCTTATATCTGTATCCTAAAGAAGAGGAGTAGGTCAGTTTCACCCTATGAGTCAAATCTGCCTGGCCATCTGGTTTGGTAAATACAATTTGGTTGTGATAGAGTCTTACTCATTTGTCTACACTGTCATCTATGCTGCACAGGCTGCCTTTAACACCGCTGGTGCTAATTAGATGCATGGCCCATGAAACAAAAAATACTTACTATCTGGCCCTGGACAGAAAAGCTGAGCCAACTGTTTCTCTAGAGTAGCAAATCCTCAGATGTTCTTAGTGCTGGTGATAAAACTGTATCATTGGTCTGTGTTGAGAAAATACTTCCATTAGAAGATAAATAAGAGTTTTTGTATAGATGTCTAAATGAAGAAAGCAGTATGTTAACAATTGGGAAAAGTTGTTTTTTGTGTGTTTGTTTTTGTTTTGTTTTTGGTTTTGGTTTTTTACCACACCATAGTTTAGTTGAATACATAACAACTTTTCTTAAATACTTAAAAATTAATAACCAAATATATCAATATTTTATTTGCTTCTGAATGTCTAATTTAGTAAGCTGTCTCTCTCATGTCTGTGTTTTACCTATGACTTTTCCGCCTGGTTTTTCAAGATATGGTTTCTCTGTGTAGCCCTGGCTGTTCTGAAACTTGCTTGGTAGACCAGGCTGGCCTTGAACTCAGAGATCTGTCTGCCTCTGCCTCCTGAGTGCTGGGATTAAAGGTGTGGGCCTGACTCTACATATTACTTCTATATAAAATACACTTTTTTATATTATATATAATTGTTATATGAATATAATTTTGCTTTATTTTAATTTGAACACTTAAATGAACTGAAAATTTTTTTGTGATGTAAGCAAAAGATCCAATTACTTTTCTATATCTAGTAGTACCAGCAGCATTTAAAACTAGCTTTCTCCCACTAGACAGTAACATCCTGTTTCATTTATTTCATTTATTCATTTTATATATATATATATATATATATATATATATATATATATATATATATCCTTATTTCTATATGCCTCAGTGTCCTCTTGATTTATTTTCCATTTTCTAAACCAACATTATACAGAACTGATTAGTGACTTTTTAGTTGTGTCAAGTATTATTTCATAATAATAGTAATAATGCAAAATGTATATACTAAAAACAAAATACATTTCTTGTTCCATCGATTTGTGGGGTCATTAGTCTAGGTACAGAATAGCAATATATTCTGCCTTTGGTTTCACAAAACTTCCATTAAAGTGTCAGGTAGGGCTGTAGTCTCAATGGGATGCTCAAGTCATGCAAAGAACCTGTTTCCAAGACCTCTCAATTGTTGGCAGCATTTAATTGCTTACATATTGCCAAACGGAAGTCTTCCCTTTTTTTCACTGGTTGTCAAGGCAGAGAATTACCCACAGTTCCTCGATATCTGGCACACTCCATAAGGCAGCTTTCAACAAAGCAGCTTATGTTTTCAAACCCCAAAAGAGAGCCTATCAGCAAGTAAAAACCCTATGTAATGTAATTGTTTGGCACATTTGGTCACCTTTATTGCATTTTATTAGAAGCAAGTCATAGGTCCCCCAGATAGTGAAACAGAAGAGGTAGCACACAGGCATGAATGGCAGGAATTGAGTTGGATAGGATGGTCATTGTCTCCCCAAGAGTATATTCTGTTAACACACAAGGTACATACCTCCCAATTTCCTACCAATTTCTCAGTTGTCTTTTTTTTTTACAGTAACATTATAATTTAATCAAGTACCACCCCTCTCTCTCCAAATTCTACCAGTACTCTATATGAAAATATATATTGAACATTTTTTTTAGAAAAGTGGTAATTTTATGATATTACAACACCTAACTCAAGAATACATAGGGTTCTTTCAGTCTATTCAGGCCTTATTTTTCAACGAAGTTTCTGTTGCATTCCAGCATATCAGAGTCATTCTTGCATTCTGAAATAGTCATGATTTTTGTTGGTGCTACAAGTGAGCTATTTTCCTCTTCTAAGGCTTGCCTGGTGAGCTAACAAAAGGCAGTTGATATGTTATGCTTCCCTTATATCTAGCCAGCCTATCAAGTTCTCTTAGTTTTTTTTTTTTACTAGACTCTCTGGAAGTTTTGGTATATAACAACTATCACCATAAAAAAGATAATATGTGTTACCTTTTTTCTATCATCATGATTTGTATTTCTACATTTGAAAGATAAATCAAATCACAAATAATAGTGGTAGCCTAGCATGGTGACTTGCTGCTCTAATCCCAGCACTTTAGAAACACAAATTTGAAGCCAGCCTGGTGGGGTTTCCAGCCTGTGAAATCATGTCTCCCAAATCTAAAGTAAGTAAATATGTACATATAATCAAAACTTTTTTCTAATTCTTGAGTGACTCAAAGTATTTTATCTTTTTTACTGTCAGTATATCTGCATGACTAGAAATCTCTTCTGTTAAAAATAATAGTTGGTATTCCCTTATGAAGAACATAGAACTAGAACTTTGGGTCTTCAATCATCCCACAAGTACCATTTGATGGTTTATTATTTCCAGTAAATGGAAAATGACTTCCTTTGGGTTGAAAGTGAACCCAAAGCTTGGTAAAAATGAGACAAGGTGCGAAGTGTGTATTCCCCATCTCTGCTTGGGTTCAAGTCTGAGATCTGATGAAGCTTTGAAGCATTCCTCATTCCTCCTCACTTCTCTTTCACAGTCTACTATATCCCTCGCTTGTCATTCTTTGGACTATTGATTTCTGTTGAAGGAGATTTCAAATTAGATTTATGTGAAGTCCTGATTTGGACATGTGCTTTCAAAGATTAAGTGAATCGTGTCATCTCTTTGAGCCTCGGCTCTCTCTTCAGAGTTTAGAGTATCTGTGCTTACCCACCATAGTCAAGTGCTAGTGATTATATGACGTCATGAACGTGTAAATACACTGTACTATCTAGAGCCAGGTATGGTGGCACATGCTTTTAATCTCAGCACTTGAGAGGTAAAGGCAGGAGTATCTCCTTAAGTCTGAGGCCAGCCTAGTCCATAGAGTAAATTCCAGGACATGCAGAGCTACATAGTGAGACTGCCTCCCCCATATACACATACAAAGCAAAACGGAACACAATGTGATATCTATTTCTTTAAGCAACACTATAATTTAGCATATTTAGTGGTACCCAAAGTTCTACACATGAAGATTATATTTCAAAATTGGGAAGCAATCTCATAATACCTTAAGCTGGAACCTTAAGGCAACTAAAAAAATCTCTACAGCCCCTAATGAGAGGCAAAAATTGATTATTCAGCAAATAGAGTGAGCAGCAATAACCGCCAGCCTCAACTTTAAACCTATTTTGATGGATAACAATTAATACAGCCAGTTTGCCCCAGGGTAAACACTCAGAATTGTAACAAACAACCTCATACAATCCAATGTCAACCAATCAGCAGCAGACAAACATGCTTGATACAATCCAGACACGTTTTGGATTGTGACTGGCTCAATGGTTAAGGGCCTTTGCCACCTAGCGGTGTAAGCCTGAGTTCCACTCCAATCCCCAACACCAAAACTCATACGAAGGTGGAAGAATACTGACTCCACAGATTTTTCTCCTCTGAGTCCCTGTGCCATAGCATGTGTACCCCTATCTACACACCAGGTGCACATAAACACACTAATGACAATGGTAATGATGAGGAATGATCACACCCAAATATTGATGTTTGAAAGGTTAAGGTCAACAACTCATAGCCCATAAGCAAGCCTTTTAAATACCATGATCCCCTCAAAAGATATGCTTTAGTTATAATTCATGATTGACCATCACAGCTTACTCTTCCTTTGGTAAGTAATGAATTCATCCTTTCTTGCTTATATACTAGATAGTGGCCGGCCATGCATGCATACGTAAACATAAATGTCAATGTGTATGCGTGAATGTGAAGGCCGAAGAGTTGTATCAGGTGTCTTTCTCAGTGGTTCTCAACCTTATTCTTTTGAGACATGGTTTCTTACTGAACCTGAAGCCCGTCGATTCAGCTAAGGTCGCTGGCCAGTGTGCCCCCGGGATCCTCTTGTCTCCACTTCCTTAGCAGTTGCATTACAAATGCATACCTAAATGACTCGGGTATTTCCACGAATATTGGGAGTTGGATTCCAGTCTTCCTCTCATACTTTCATAGCAACCACCTTATACACCCACTGATTCATTTAGGCCTCATCTTTTGACAGAAGCATAAGAAAACTTTTCCTAACTTCTCAAGGCTACATTGAACAAAAATAGTCATCCTAATGAACAGGAAGAACTCCAATCTCCAACAATTATGCTTTAATAAGATCTTTGGTGGGCCAGAAAAATGTCTCCACAGTGAAAGGCACCTGCTGTCAAGCCTAAACAACTGATTTTGATCCCAAGGAACCTACATGGTGGAAGACGAGAAGGCCCTTGTGCAAACTGTCCTGTTACTTCCATTTACATACTGTGATGCTCCTCCACTCTGAGCAAATAAAGAAATGTCAAAAGAGAAGCCTTGATCATAAGGTAAGCATTGTTTTATTTAGCAATAGTAAACTCAGTCCCTTAAGGGTGACAAAGCTATTTGAGCTGGGGGGAAGGCAGTGTAGATCTTGCCCTAGAGAAAGAAGAATCAATCAACAAAACCTGTTCTGGATATTTACCAGCTATGACCATATCCAAGAGACTCAAGATGAAATGTCCTGCTGCTAGCTACTGTCTGTCCTCAGGACTGAGGGTTATAATCCTGTGCTAAGTGAACAGCTGAATCTCTGAAATCACTTATTTCAAAACTATTGTACTGGAACCCCATCTGGACCAACTGAGTCATGTTGTCTTAGAATGTAGCTTGGACATTTATTTTATGGAAACGTGAGGCAATTCTGGTTGACAAAAATGGGTTAGGAATCAGTGATTTAGGTTGTTCAATTAGTATCTGTTCCAAGCCCAACTAATCATCCTTTAATATAGACATCTACAAACTTCTCCTAAAATGGATGGTGATAGGAAATTCTCACTTTCAAAACAGCGCTACAGAAAATATTTCACGGAAGAAGTAAGATCCTTGATTGTATCATTCAATTGTTTAAAGTGATTTCAAATTCAACTGATCAAAAACCAAAATGTCCCCTCCCTTTCATCCATTCTTGATGAATATTAAGGCATAGAGAATAAAATGCTCTGCCAAGAATGAAAAGCATTCTGTCACACAAGAGGGATAAAGGTCAACAAAAGAAATGACCTGCTCACTACCATGAAGTGATAACTCACATCCGAAGCAGCTGTAATTAGACCAAAGAAAACCGTAAGGATAGATTGTTAAAGTGTATTTCCAGTAGGTTTGGCAGTACATTAGTCATCAATCTCAAGGGTTTAATGTGTTTAAGCGAAGAAACAGGCCCAAATGACTTCCAGTTCTCAGTACCTTCTGAGGTACTTAAGTAAAACAGGATACAGTGTTCAAGAGCCAATGAGTCATCATAATGGAGCATACAAGTAAGGTTCAATCAAGAACTCTCACTGGGCTTAAAATGAAGTGAATTTCATTTGATTATGATAAAAAGTCAGCTAAGTTCTATGAAACTACTAGGTAGAAAGGGCTTCATGTTCCCCCAATGGTATAGGAGATCATATGCAAGTCTTAACTTCACATTGTATATGGGAAAGAAAGTTGACTGAAAAATATTCCACATTAGCACATGCATACCCTATAACCTAGTTAATAGCATAAAAATAATAGTTTAACCTCAAGTCTCCTACCACACACATATCCTATGCTAAACTCTTATGCAACCACATTAAATTAGTCTAGTAGAGTCTGGATTAAGTCAGAAAACAGCATATTGAGTTTTTTTCCTCGTGGGAAGAAGTTAGAAAGGAGGCTAAAGCAGCAGTCACTTTGGGCCTTCGCTCCTAGTGCTACAGTCCCTGATAACCAGATGTCCTTTTAGAGGAGATGCTTTACTAAGTCTATTCCAAGATAGAATATTTTCCTTGTCGCCCAAAAGTGTTTTAACAAATATACGAATAGGATAAAGTGCTTGGGTGGCATACCTAAGACAGTCTAACTAGGTGTGTATACGTGTGTGTGTGTGTGTGTGTGTGTGTGTGTGTGTGTGTTTATATCAATACTTGTTATGATAGCCCAATTATTACCATTTTAGATTTTCTATTCAATCAGTCAGAATCAATTACTCATTTAATTAATAGCAATAGCATGCAAAGTAGCAATCTAGATAGAAAGTACTTCCAGTTAAAGATGATGGATTGAACACGTTCATTTATCTTGGCTAACTCCCAGAATTCCACTGACATGACACTAAAAGGATCTTTTTAAAAACCCACAATAATAGAGTGGGAGACATAACCATATTGATATCTTGAGAGCTAACGTAAAAACTCGGAGTAGCTCTGAAAAAAAAAAATCCCAGAATAAAGCATTTATACCTAAGCACCTCCAGAAGGCCCAGACAGCTGAAGTTGGGAACGAAGGAGGTTGAAAAAACAATCTGCAGAAGAATCTTTTCATTTCTCTTGGGGAGATGAGAGATACCACATGCAATATACAAATACCCATTGTGCTTCTGTTCCTGGTTCAGAGACTTTCTGTTTCACCCACCAAAGAATACATTTCTGAACTTGGGGCCTGGAGAGATGGCTCAGAGGTTAAGAGCATTGGTTGCTCTTCCAGAGGTCCTGAGTTCAGTTCTCGGTACCCACATGGTGGCTCACAACCATCTATAATGAGATCTGGTGCCCTCCTCTGGTGGGCAGATCTACCTGTAGACAAAACATTGTATACATAATAAATACATAACTCTGTAAAAAAAAATCTCTGAACCTATAGTAGATTGAGAGACCAACCAGAGACAGGAAGCTGGGGCTTTCCTAATTGCTCTTTTTTTTTCTTTTTTAAAAACATTTATTTATTTATTTATTTATTTATTTATTATGTATACAATGTTTTGCTTGCATGTACCCCTGCAGGCCAGAAGAGGGCACCAGATCTCATTATAGATGGTTGTGAGCCACCATGTGGTGGCTGGGAATTGAACTCAGGACCTCTGGAAGAGCAGTCAGTGCTCCTAACTGCTGAGCCATCTCTCCTGCCCCCTCCTAATTGCTCTTTAAAAAGTATTTTAATGGCTCCTTCTTATTCAACTTCCTTCCTTCTCTAACTTCAGCTGTCTGAGTCTTCTGGAGGTTAGATTCATGTTAATACCTTCCAAATGTTTTTAAGATGACCCTGTCTTATACATGTATAAAATAATTATCAGAAAAACACCAGGAATCTGTGATTATAACATGCCCTAAAGCAAAATGGGTTGAAAGAAACAATGAAGAAATAAAAACATTTTAAAAAGAAAAGAAAAAAACCTACTATTTTCAGAGAAAAATTTCAGAGCACTGTGAATACACAAAAATTTTAAAAAAGCAAGATTGAGGAAGAATCATAATATCGAATTTTCACCATTAATAAGATTTTAGTAGAAAGTAAATAGTAAAATTTTTGAGGATAAATATTTTCTGAACAACTATATATATTTAGCCAAACTATCAAGCTAAATGTAAACATCAAATAAGAGGTTTGAATTTGCAAAGACTTCAATACATATATATATGTCTTCCCATGTTCCCTTTTCTATAAAGATAACTACCTGGAAGTTTGCTCTGCCAAAATGAAGGGTAAAAAACGAAAAAGAGACCAAAAACACCATCTAGGAACCTTGAGGATTCAACATAGCAGAGGCCCAGGCAAATGTCTGCAACACTAGGCCACACAAAGCACATATACAGGGCTTGAGGATACTGAGCAAAGATGTGTAGTTCTTGAAAAGAATAGGATAAGGGAAAAAGCAAGGCGATTGTTAACTATGGGGAAAACAAAAGGCTGTGTAAGTATTCATAATGTCCATACTACATGGCTCTACTAGTCACCTCATCACAGCTCACTGCTTACACAAAATGATGTGTGATAAGCTGACAAATAACATCTTAGGAGAAAAGGAAGGGGACAAAGGAACTAAATTTCCATCTTCCATAGTGTGACAACAATAGATAATACCTAAAAGCAAACAATTTGGACATGAGTGTATTGCTGATAAATGCAACTAAAATGCCAAGTGCAGCATGCAATGAACAAATAACATCATAAAGAATATTTGCTGTCTGGTACACACCAGTGATTCAGTTATGTTTGTTGAGCTGAACTGACATGTGAAAAATTTTGGCCAGAGTATGTACCCATCTCAAACACACTATAAATGTTAGGGCCTTCTCTTTAAGATTCTTCCCTCTTTATTCAATGGAATCATTGAAAGTTGCTAGATAAAAAAAAGACAGCTTTATTTATTTTTAAATTACCTCTAAGTGATTAATGATATTTTACCAAGGAAAAGAAAAATCACTGGTATTTCACCATGGAAAGATTTAATAATGCTGTTAGTAAGCTAATTGCATCCTTAGACAATAAAATAATCAAACCCAATATTCCCGAGAATGAAGCAAAGGATATCACTTGTCACAATATGTTCGGACGTAGTCTAGTCAAGCTTAAATCTTACCTTAGAACTTAGATGAATATTCAAACTCCATAAAAGCTTATAAATCAAAATGGTTTCCTGGTAAGCAACATATTTAGGTTTTCTCATTCACGTCTGAATTATATTTCTCATGAAAATAAGAACCTTAGTTTTATATAGGGCAAGATAGATATTTTTATACAAACAAGTTGAATTAGAATTAACTAAAATATCGGACAAAGAGCCCACAAAGGTATAATAATTTAACAGTCTTTATTGTGGAAGCAAGTCCTTTTTAAGCATGAGTAAGAAGAACACATTTAATCAAGCACAGACACACTGAAAGCTCTCCCCAGCTGTGATATATTAAATAACTAAGCCAAGAGTAGTTGATACATTTCAGTTTTCAGTCACTCATTAAGGACATAAATATTTCCCAAGTAAAGCACCATGCAATCTTGTTTCTTGTCTGCAAAGCACAGGCTAACTTACGCTTAGTTTTTATTCCCTCTAACCTCAAACCTGAACATAAAACATACAAACCAAGGAAGGTGACAATGTGTTTACTTAGCATTCTGGTGATGTCACTGAACTGGAAGGAAAAGCATCCTACCCATTAGAGCACAATCTGTAAAGAGTCACTTACCTTCAGTCTTCAAATAAACAATTATGGCACACCACAGAGAATGTTCTTCTTGCAGGTGATTGTGTTGGCCATGCTGTGATAATGGTACCTACAGGGAATTTCACATGAGGCTTGCCTTTTCTTCATAGTATTTACTACTGCTCAGTTCCACCAGAGTTAAAGTTACTGGTGCTGTTAACCTTTTGACCAGATACTGGGCAGGGCTCAATCTCCGCAAGGAGTCAGCAGGTGGCTGCTTAGCAACACCTGTGATCTCTACACACTAAATGCCAGTGGAACCCACCCCAGATGAAAGCAAAAAAAGCCTTTAGGTATAGCCAAATATGGAGGAAAATCAGAGATTTAGCAAAATACAGCAGCTAGGAAGAGTGATTGTAAAAAAATAATACAGATTAAAACCATTAACTCTTTTTCATAACAGTAGTATTCTGGTTTAGTACAGGCCTAAAATTTTATTATTTTCTTATTTTGTTTTTTTTTTTCAAGATAGGGTAGCCTTGGCTACCTGATCGCACTCTGTAGAAAAGACTGCCCTTGAACTCACAGAAATTCGTCTGCCTCTGCCTCCCCGAGTGCTGGGATTATAGGCATGTGCCAGCATGCCAGACTCCAAAATATTTTCTGATGCTACTAACCTATGATCATTTTAAAATGAAACACCTTCTAATCCTAAACCTAAATGGAGTTAAAAGAAGTCCAATTAAAACAACTCACAAAGAGTACAATGGAGCCAGGCATGATAGCACACACCTTTAATCCCAGCACTAAAGGAGGCAGAGGAGGAAGGATCTCTGTAAGTTTGAGGCCAACCTGGTTTATGGGCAAGTCCAGGACAGCCAGGGCCACACATAGAAACCCTCTCAAAAAAAAAAAAAAAAAAAAAAAAAAAAAAAGCACAGTTGAAATCATTCTGACTAATCATCTCTCCAAACTCCCCTTAAAAAGAGTGCAAGGTCATCTTTTTTTTTTTTATATTTTTCATGGCATAATTCCAGAAATGTAAAAAAAAAAATGAGTACTTACCATGTGCAAGGCATGTACTAAGTATTCAAGAAATAGTCATTTATTTACCCAATTGAGAAATAACCTCTTCTAAACAGTTTTTAGCAGGTTATTCTTGTGATGTGTGGCAAAGGTTTCTTCCATATAAGATCAAAAGCATGAATAATGCCACGAACAGAAAGCCAATCCATTTACACTTCATTTATATGTTCATACACACATACATACATATGTGTGTATATTCATAGTTCAAACACAGCTAAGGGGAAGGGAGCCAACAAAATGGAAAAAATGTTTGCTAAACTTTCATAATGATGGGAGATTGTACCTGGACTATACAAATGATTAATAATGTAATAATAAAACGAGAAGTAGAGCAAATAAAATCCTCAATGAATATGTATATCTTCAAGAGATGACCAGCAACCATTAAGCATTTAACAATAGTCAACATTAGCATTCATTAAGGAAATTCACAACAGAACCAGAGTAAGATTATATAAATGCACAGGTACTAGGATAGCTACAATTAAACAGTCAGATAATAATAAATGCTGGCAACCATATGGAGAAACTGGAACCCTCACTGTTGGACAGAATATAAAATGGAACACTTGCTCTGAAAGACGGTAAGACCATTCTTCAAACAATGAACCATGGAGTTATATGACTTAGGAATTACATACAGATCCCCAGGTATATAGCCAAGAAAAATGAAAATATGAGACACATACACAAATAGCACCTAAATCATTATTACCTCGTCATCCATAATAGGCAAGTGGCTCAATCAACCCAAATGTCCATCAGGAGACAAATGGAGAAATAAAATATAGTATGTTCACGAGATGGAATTCTATTTGACCATAAAACTGAATGAAGCACTGTCACATAATAACAACATGTATGAATCATGAAGATCTCATGCTAACTAAAACCAACCAGTCACAAAGGGCAAATGCATGACCTCATGTATATGAAATGTTCAGAATACTAAAATCTACAGCAATTGAAAGTACATTTGTGGTTGCCTAGGACTGACACCAGGAGACAAACAAATGGGAGGGGAAATGGGAGCTAAAGGAACAGGATGGGGTTTCTTTTCAGAGATGATGAAATGATCAATAATGGACCGTAGTAATGTCTGTATCTGTGAATATACTAAAAAGATAACAAATACACTAAAATGCAAACTATATGTTAAGCATATTCTAAATAGATGACATACATCATATGGATTATGTCTGAATAAAGCTGCTTTGTTCAAAATACCATTCAAGGTACAGTAAAACAAACAAACAAAAACCAGCATTTGGACTATGGCTCATTGAGAAAAACATCTTTAGAATACCCTATCATCTGGAGAGATCTCATTCTTTTTATTGTAAAGTACGAAATGATCATTAAATCCTTTTTAAACTACTGAAAATTTTCAGGATAAATATTTAAGAATATGAAAATCTTGAAATTACAAAACATATTAATTAAAATGCCAGCATGGGGAGCTTTCAGGTGCATACAACACGGTGATTACTTAAGATGTTTTTTAGTGCAGTGAGCCATTGGATTGGTGGGGGGGGTGATACAAAAAAAGACTTAAATAAGCCAGATGAAAAGCGGAAGCCTGGAATAACCCCTTCTTTACTGTCTTCAGAGATGCTCAGAAAACAACCTTCCTTCCTTCCCATGCAGCATAAATCTTCTTTTTCAAAAGCCTAAAATGATCACCTATAGATTTGCTCCAGTAACAGATAGGAAGTGTACAACAAAGAGCAAAACAAAAAAACTGATTTAAATCAGTTTCCAGCAATGGCTACTTTAAAGTTGGACAGTCACCACCAAACATTACTGCTCTTTGCAGGCAAACAGAAGATAACAAGATCCGTGAGTGTATAGCTAGCCCACAGTTCCACTACTGAGATGATTCAACCTGTGTCATTTCCAGTCCAGAAAAAGTCAGCTTCTATGCTTGCCTTATGTTATGCGCTGTCTCCATCAAGGTACTATATCGCATTGCAAAGCCCTTGGTATGCGCTGTCGCCACACTCCATGATTTTCGAAACCTAAAGAATCCCCAGTGTCAGTGACAAGAAAAAGCCTAGAAACATTAGGGATTTTTTTTTAAGTCCCTAATAAATCGCAGCTCCTGCCTTGGCTATTGCAAACAATCAGTTTACATCAATCCGAACATAGGTATGTACCTCATTCAGTACTGTGCTCCACTTTTGAAGCAAATACAGGATTAATAATGGGGTGGGGAGGTCAAGGGGAAAAAAAATACAACCAAAGGCAAAACTGTTTTTTTCTTTTTTCTTTTCCTTTTTTTTCTTTTTACAGAGCCTCGGCTTTCAAAATGACAGCGTTGGAAGCTGAAATGACCCAGATTATGATGTTGAGGGGTTGGGGAGGGGAGACAGGTATTCATTCCTTTGCAGGGTGGCTATAGCTTGAGGTGGGAAAAGGGGAGTGGGGTGGGCATCTACATGAAGAGAGAAAGAAGCACCGGGAATGGTCTTTTGGTACCACCCACCTCTGCAAATGAATCACTGCAGTGTCAACCCTGCACCGGTTCCATGAATTGCCAAACAGGATGAGGTAAGGCATAAGCCCTGAGCCCCCTCCTCCCCTTTTTTCCCTCCTCCTGCGCACAGAAGGGCGCATCCCTTGGTGAGGTGCACCGCGCAGCCCTTCGTGGGCCCAGGCTGAAGCGCTGACGTCACCTTTCTGCATTGAGCTCAAGGACTAGTAGCAGTACCAGTTAGGTGGGGAACAGGGGACGCTACCCAGCCACCAGGTGGTAGGGGTCCACCCCTTGGGCATTGCAGATTGGGTTCACACAGAAAAACACAATGTCCGGATGGGAACAGTAAAGGGTGGAAAGGAACCAGAAAGGGGTCGTAAGACCCAGACTCTGAGTAAGCTCAAAGATACCCCTGGCTTATGTAAGACCCTCTCCGTGCGCCTCCACGCGGTGGCGGCGCCTGTCCCGCATTAGTGCGCTTGAGAGACTGATCGCCCTTGTCCAGGCAGGCAGAGGGCTCTGGGCGACTCTCTCCCACAGCCCCGCAGGGTCGGGACTAAGTCGGAATCTGGGATCAAACCCAGCCGTCCTGCGACCGCTCCCAGCCCGCCACAGGTTAGCTCCAACAGGCACCCAAAACTGGCTGCTAAGGTAGAAGTCCAGAAAACAGGCAAACCCGCAACTTTCCCCAGAGGCTGACCCTGTCCTGCGAGCTTTAGAATCAATGCATTCAAAAAATAAAAAAGGAATCGGGGGCTGAAAATCTGCAATCACCGCCACCACGCTGCCCACTATAGCTTTAGTTGGGCAAAATCGAGGGTTGGAGCAGACCAGACCTGCACCCCTACCATCCCGCAGCCCCGACCCAGCCGCCTGCGCCTGTCTCCTTATCCACCGGCTAAGATCGGTTCTGGGGTCTGGGTTTTCCTTCTACCTTTCTTTCTAAGAGCATCACCACACGGTCTGATAGACCGCGGCCCGGCCAGCAGCCAGGCGTGGGCACTCACCCAGAAGACGAAGGAGTAGATGATGAGGAGGGTTTTGAGACAGGTTATCACAGGTTTGGTCTCCATTCTCCTCGATGCCATACTACAGAGCTCCGGTGGCGGCAGTGGCGGCGGGCGGCGGGCGGGCGCGCGGGAGGGGGAGGAGGCGGGGCTGCGGGAGGCGGGGCGTGGGGGGGAGCGCGCGAGCTACCGGAGCTGCCCGTGCGCGCGCATGCTTCAGGGCGCGCGTGCGTTAGTGCGCGCCTGCGAGGCTTAGGCAGAAGGACCAGGCCAGCTAGGCACTGATTACAAGCTGAGAATGCTGCCCAAACCGGCAATCTGGCACAGAACCCCATCTGAGGTAAAGGCTCTAGTGTATGTGGACAGTGGGAACCCTAGAACATTGAGGTCAGGGAAACCTTTCCCAACCCTCTCCCAGCATCAAGATTTCGGGTATGTAAGAAGCAGGGCCTGTGCCTGGGTACATAGAGACTAAGGAGTGTGCTCCTGCGTTTGGATGCTCAGGAATCGTGTCCTTGGCAGTAACCCCACCTTGTCTGTGCGGAGAACAGACTGGAAGGATAAGGAGGAACCTGGGAGCTCAGAGACCCCCAAATCCTTGCTACATCACAATTGTTTGTAGGCTCCCTTTGAATGCCACAGTTTTTGATTTCCTCACATTTGGAAAGAACAAAACTAAATAACAAGATGTAGCTACATTCTTCCTACATGTAAGATATTCAGATAACAACAAAAATCCTCTAAACTCCCTGAGAATCATTCGTCTCACCAAGCGAGCACTGACAATCTCACTCCTGTAAAGCCTCGCGGCAGCAAGGACAAAAAAAGGAGAATAACTTGGTGTTTCCTCTAAAAGTTGAATGTAAAATCACCATAAGAACCCAAGAGAGAAATGGAGACCCAAATTCTCATGTGAAAATTTGTGCATGAACATGTATAGCAGCAATTCATCCTAGTAACATAGTGGACTCAGCTGACAAACGGATGATGTCATACCATGGAAACTTCATCTGCAAAAAGGAATGGTGTGCTGCTGGTACAGGCTTCAAAATGGATGAACTTTCAAAGTATGCATATAGAAAAAAATCACATACAGAGTTATCCACATCTAAAATAAACAAATACATAGAGAAAAATATAGGTGAAAGGTTGGTAGAAGACAGGACTCAGGAGTGACTATTGATAGTTTGGGATATTGCTTTGATTTTTTTTTTTTTGAAGTGTTGTAAAATTACATAGTCATGATGGTTGCATGGTTTTGTGAGAAAAATAAAAACCAATGAATAGCATAGTTTTTTAAGAATGACTTTTATGGCGTGTGGATCATATCAGAATAGAAAGCCATGTACACTATGCCTAGATTTCTTGTGGCTAGTTTAAAGACATACTATAGATTCTGCCAGAGGTGTAGTCTTATTCCTTAAAGAAAGAACAGTTGGAAGCAACACCACCACAGGCTAACTCCTTGTGGACATTGTTAGGAACACATTCTGTGAAAGAGGAAAATAATAGAGTCAGTAAAGCTTGGCAAAGCCTTTCAAGATCAGCCATGGCTGGTATAATTATTCCCTGCAACGAACTACACATGGTTGCAGGTCAGTAAGGTCATTGTACAAACAAGAAACAATGTTGAGAAAGAAGAGGACCTGGTGAAGACAATGGCCAATCATAAGAAACAGTGTGAGTGAAAGAAAGGGAGACCTGGCAGCAGTTCTCAATGCTTGATGCTCCTTTGTACCACCCCCAGAACTTAAAAGAAACAGCGAATGCTTGGGCCCAGACCTAGCTAGTCTGAATTATTTAGTATGAATTGAAGGCTCAGAGTCTTTCAAGCTCTTCAGGTGGTTCTAATACTAAGCAAGAGTGGAGGGTCATTGTTATGACTGTGAGAGTTGCAGACAACGTTCTAGAGGAACAGAGAAAGGCTTCTAAGGCCTTCAAGTTCATAGCTGAAAAATACCTTGGCCATGTATAACTGACTTTGTCACGTCAAAATTCCTAACATCTCCTCAAAGATAATTGGATGAGTTTATTTAGACTGAAGGATGTTTACGGATGAAAACCACCAGCTTCAACTAACTCATCATTTCAGTTTGGAGCTTTATTTTGGAATGTCTAATGAAGCCTAATCTCTTCAAAACTTGGATTCTCTACCTCAAATGAACTATTTAAATGTAGATATAAATATATGCATATCTTAAGTAACATAACTAATAGGTAAATTAAAATATTTTGTAATCAGACTTGATAACAAAATATGATCTGTGACTTTGTTTTTTTTAAAAAAAAATCGTTCTAGTTCTACAGGGACTAAGGAATTTGCTTGCATCCACAAGTTGCATTGCTAAATCCAGAAAAGTCTTGCCCAAAGAAGGACAGCTTGGCCTTGATGAAACAGATACAGACCACTGCAGAGGAACAAAAGGCAAACAGCCTCTGGGCCCTTAACTTATCTCCTAGTCGTTTCTGCATTTTTTTTTTCTTCTACTTTGTAAACAGCTCTGTTTTCTTAAAGGCCAGAATGTTTACAGACTAGAAGTGCCTTAAGACTGAACCAAGCTAAAAGTAGTGTGCTCTGAGACAGCAACACAAATAAAAAACAAAGATAAAAAGGAACTGTCACTGAAGACAAATCTAACTAAGCACTCTGGCTTCATTTGTTCTTTTGTTTGTTTGTTTGTTTTGTTTTGTTTTTGTTTTTGGAGACAGGGTTTCTCTGGCTTCATTTGTTCTTAGTTGATCTAAATAGCACCGATTTCAGCAGTTGAATATATTTTTTAATATGAAAGCTTCTTCCACTGGTTTGTTGGAGGTAGCACATCTAACATGTGAATTATAACAGTTGGCTAGGTTAATTCACAAATACTTAAAGACTGCCTTTGCTAAAGACGAATTCCTTAAAAGAGCCTACAGATATCCCATGGGGGGGGGTGGGATGACAAGCTAGGCAACTCTGTCTTCTTATCATTCGGTCACCTGGCCACCTTTGCTGCCTCAACCTTTGCATCAGACACTGCTCAGTTCAGCAGAAGCCATCACCAGTGTAATACAACTTTTAGCCAAAGAGCAGTAAGGATCAATGGTCATCTACAGAAGCAATAAGGAGAACAGGAAGGATTCAACACAGGGTATCAGCAGCAGCAGGCATTTCTGACACTTTCATCGCATGATCCCAGCCTTCAAACCTGTGAAAGAAAATATTTCTATGGCCTTAAGGCACCCAGATTGGGAGCTAGAGAGATGGCTAAGTGGTTGAGAGTGTCTACTGTTCTGATAGAAGAAGGGAGTTCAATTCCCAGTCCCCACATGGCTTACAACTCTCGCTCCAAGGTCTTCTGGACCCCTGTGGAGACCTAGACTCTCACATTCATATACTCACACATGCACATACACATAATTAAAACTAAAATAATCTTTTCAAGAGACATATAATTTGCCACAATTTCTGGTGCCACCTACAGACAGTGTGACCCACCCTTGTGTACATATCAAAAAGAATTGAAAACAAGCATGTAAACAAACAGTTGCATATTGTTAGCATTCTGCTTCAGTTTGCCTACCGGTGATGTCAATTGCTTACCTGCCACCGGTAGTGGGTAGGGCTCCCCTCAAGACACTGCCCAGAGCCATATAAAAGGACAAACCCTCACATAGTCTCTCTCTCTCTCCCCCTAACCCCCTCCCCCATCAGTTTTACTTTTCCTCTCTCTTTCTCTTCTTACTGTCCCTGTCCCTGTCTCTGTCTTTGTCTCTCTCTCTGGGGTACCCCTTCACTCTTTCCTTCTGCCCCCATACTCACTTAATAAACTCCGTATAACATAATACCTGTTATCTGGTACCTTATTACCCTATACTTTATACCTTATCTTACCTTACTGCCTTAATTATTAATCATAACACATATGATGTTCACAGTAGCACTATTCACAATAGCCCAAGTGTTTAATCAGATCAGGAATGGAAAAACAAAATGTAGTGTATGTATGCAATGGAGTGTTATTCACTCAGAAGGAGGAATACATAACCTATTATGTTTGAGACTGTGGATGAACCTTGAAAACATTATGCTAAGTGAAAGGAACCAGACACAGAGGCCAAAGATTTAACGATTCCATTCATGTGAGGTATCCTAAACTGCACTTTAAAATAGGTAAAGTGGTAAAGTTTATGTTGTGTTTACTTTCCCATATTCGGAAATAATATATAACCAAGGCAAGTCCAAAGGTCCTGCCACCTGAAGAAAGGGTGTGTTTGGGGAACTGGAAAACCTACCGGAGGCCAAGAAGGGAGTAGGAATCTAGGGAGGGGTCAGTTTCTCCAGGCATGCTAAAGTGACAAGAAGAATTTCTTTTGTTCATCTAAATGTGAGGAGAGCTCTTTTTTTTTTTTTTTTTTTTTTTTTTTTTTTTTTTGTTATCTCAAAACTGGAGAAGAGCACTACCCCCAAAGCCCCTATCTGCTCCCTGCTTCTACAATTCCTTCAGTCTGTTGACTATGTAACATTTCATCATAAGCTTCAAACACAATCCTTAGCATGTCACTCCCTTGCCTTCTAAAAACCTCAAAGGGCTTTTTCCCCCTATCACTGCACTTGAATCAAATTTCACCTTGTTACCTCAGCTTTGAAAACATACCTGAGCTGGCTCCAACTTTATCTGCTACTGCCTTGTCATTGGCCCTGTGTTTCATCTGCTTTGGCAAAAACAAAGTGGTATGGTTTCTCCCCACAAAACAAGGGCCTTTCCTACTAACTGAGCTTGCTTACACACACACACACACACACACACACACACTGAATGGTTATTCCTTTTGTTATGATTAAAGATTAAGATAATGATAGATACAAGGCTCAGATATTATGTTATACAGAGTTTATTAAATGAGCATGGGGGAGAAAGAAAGGGGGTACCTGAGAGAGAGGGGGGAGGGGTAGAGTGAGAAGTAGAGAGAGAGCCACGTGGAGGGTCTGTCTTTTAATTGGTCCTGGGCAAGGCCACGCCCCCATGGCAGGTAGGCAGTGACACAGGTAGGCAGACTGAAGCAGAGTGCTAACACCTTTTCTTCTTGTCATTTAAATCTCAATACAGATGTCACCTCCTTGAGGGCGGGGAAGGCATTCTGGATGACAACAGCCAGTCACCCAGTCATTGTCTATTCTCTTCCTTGGCATAACATTTCGCCAACATTTTCTTGTTTATATACTTGATTTTTGGTTTGGGTTCTGGATTTGTGTGTGCTTAGACCTTTTCTGTTGTTGGTTTTATCACCCCACTCCACTCAGTAAATTGTAAACTCTAACAGAGGATGGTATTTTTGTCTTGTTTTGTTCAGTGCTGTATCTTCAGCACATATAAACAGGAGGAACGCCAAGGAAATTGCTGAATAAATGTATGGTGTGCAATAGTGACTCAATAGAGGATTGTTGACTAGTTGAATAAGGGTGTGATATTTGAAATGGGCCTTGAAGTATAAATGGGATACTGCTGGTCCTTGAGGACTGCAGAAACAGCTCATTGCAGGCTAGAAGTAGCATGAACAAAGGCAGCTTGAACAAAAGCAAAAAAAACTCAGGAAAGTGGCAAGGCAGCTAAAGGACCCAAGAGAGGCAAAAAACAAAAGCCAAAACAGAAAACCAAATTTTGGCTTTGCTGTTCTGGCAGCGGACCTCACTCTGACTAAAGACCTGTTAGCATCTACTGCCAGCAGTAGGAGTGGTGGAGCATCCCCCCCACCCCCTCCCCACCCCCCGTTAGTGGCAAGGTTTAATCCAACATAGTTTAGGGAAGTAATTTGGGAAGCAGTATAAAGATTGAGAAAAGAGTGGGGGAAGTAATTGTAATAACCTGACTAAAAAGCAAGGTCTAGACCCGAGGAAGTAGCAACAGCACTGGGAAGAACATGTTGGAGCATTTTTCCAATTCTGCTGACGTTACATTTCACTTGGAACCCTGAGATTTATGATGTGTGGCCTTCCTCTCCCAGAGATTCTGATTGTTTTGGTTTAGGGATGGGTACTGGCCGTTATTTTAGAAAGTTCCCTAGTTGACTTAGGTAGGATCAAAACTCTTGGGACTGGCAAAAAAAAATTGTTCTGATGTCAAATAGATGTCCCCAAGAACTGAGAAAATCTGGATGATGAGAAGAAAATATGATTGACCTCTAGTCTGAGTAAACTTGGAGATCAGATTTTAGCACAGCAGCCATAGCATATCATAGATGCCAAAAATGAATTAGCATACAGTCATTCAGAAATACAGAAAGAACATTTTTAGTCTTAATGGTAAATTGATCATATACTATTGAGAAACAACAGAAAAGTATGTGCTATATCATCTTAACTATCTGTATAAAGACTTATAGGAAGGATACTGGAAGGAAGTATATGTATGAACTCAGCATTGTGATGTAATCCTATATTCTCAGCACTCAGGATGTGGAGGCAGGAAGATTGCTTCGAATTTGAGGCCAGAATGGAGTATACAGTATGAGGCAAGCCTGGGCTACATAGCAAAACCTTATCTCTAAAACAAAGTTGTAGTTGTAGATACTTTATTCATCTAGACTTACAGAGTCAACTAACCTGGGCCCATGAGGCCTCACAGAGACTGAACCAACAACCAAGGAGCATGCATGGGCTGGACCTAGGCCCCCTACATATATGTAACAGATGTGCAGCTTGGTCATCATGTGGTTCCCCTAACAATGGGAGTAAGGTCTATCTCTGACTCTGTTACTTGCCCCTAGATCCCTTTCCCCTAGCTGGGCTGTCTTGTGTGGCCTCAGTGGGAAAGGATGTGCTTACTCCTGCTGTGACTTGATGTGCCAGGGCAGGTTGATACCCATGGTGGTGAGGGGAGGCTCTCAACTCTGAGGAGAAGGAGAGGAGAGGATGGGGTGTATAAGGATGGGACTGGGAGGAGAGGAAGGAGGGAGGTCTGCAATCTGGATGTAAAGTGAATAAATAAATTAATGGAAAAACATATTTCAAGGGTCAGAGTTAGGGAGGACCAGAACAAAACAGTGTCTTCTAGATGACAGGGCCACTGCACTCATGAACTCACAGGGGCTTTCATTGGCCTGCACAAGAAGAAGCTCCAGCACAGAGGAGAAAAGAGCTCCTAACCATTCATGGCTTCTGGGAGAGAGAGAGAGAGAGAGAGAGAGAGAGAGAGAGAGAGAGAGAGAGAGAGAGAGAGAGAGAGAGAGAGAGTTTTCTTTAAAGTTCCTGGTAGAGCAACCATGTTCCAGAAAATAATCCGATCTTTAATTTGTTCACTTTACATCCCAACCACAGCCCCTCCCTCCTCTTCTCCAAGTCCTGTTCATCCACCTCTTTCCATTTCCCCCCTCCCCTTCTCCTCAGAAAAGGGAAGCCCCCCCCACTCTACCAACCCACCCCAGCACATGCACATCAAGTCACATCAGGACTAAACCTATCCTTTCCCACTGAAGCCCAACAAGGCAGCCCAGCTAGGGGGACATGATCCAAAAGCAGGCAACAGAGTCCATGTCAGAGACAGGCCCCACTCCAATTGCTAGCAGACCCTCACGAAGACCAAGCTGTCTGTCCATCAGCTACATACGTGTAGGGGACCTAGGTCCAGTCCGTGCATGCTCTTTGGTGCTTCAGGCTCTGTCAGCCCTGTGGGCCTAGGTTAGTTGACTCCATTGGTCTTCTTGTAGAGTTCTTGTGCCCTCCAGGTCCTTCACCCTTCCCCCCACCCTTCCACAAGACTCACTGATCTCTGCCTAACATTTGGCAGTGGGTCTCTGCATCTGTTTCCATCAGTTGCTGGGTGGAGCCTCTCAGAGGACAGTTATGCTAGGCTCCTGTCTGCAAGCATAGCAGAGTGTCATTAACAATGTCAGCGGTTGGCTCTGTCCATGGCGTGGGGCTTAAGTTGGACCAGTCTTTGGCCCTTTTCTAAATCTCTGCTCCCTCTTTATCCCTGCATACCTTTTAGTCTTAAAATAGTATTTTTAAAAGCAAGGACTTATTTATCTTACTGTCTAGAATCTAATCTTGTCCTAATAAAACTATATTGCAATTTTTTTAAAAAGGTTTTTATAATTCCTCAAATTTTATATTTATAATCAAAAATAATATTTTATAAAGAAACTCTCTGCCTAAAAGATTACACAATATTATAGCTTCAGGATTTAAAGGGAGAAATCTGTAAACTGTTTCGAAAAGTTGTGTATGTGAACTTTGAAGACATTTTCTGTCTTAGTTTGCTTTCGATTGCAAAACTAGGGAGGAGAGAGTTTAACTAATTTCACAGGTTACAATCCATTATCGAGGGAAGCCAGGACAGGAACTTGAAGCAGGAACATGGAGGCAGGAACTCAAGCAGAGGCCATGGAGGAATGCTGCTTACTGGCTTGTCCTCAGACTCATGTTCAGCTATCTTTCTTATACCTGCTCAACACCGCCTGCCCTGGGGTATGTAGCATAGCCCACAGTGGGTTGGGTCCTCCCATATCAGCCATTAATCAAGAAAATGCCCCCACAGGCTTATGTACAAACCAATCTGATTTTCTAAAAAGAGACTTCCCCTTCCAAGATGACTCTAGATTGTGTCTAGTTTATGTATGCGTGGGCACATGCAGGCACACACGCACATGCACACACACACAAATTGCCAGAATATATTCATTTATCTACACTTCTATGTTAATGTATTTGTGTATCTCCAGGGTCCCTGCCTGATTTTCCCAAGTGACTTTTATCCCGGGATTCAGAAATGCCTGCAGAACACACTGAATATGCTGGCACGATGCACCCAGAGAAGCATTCCACCAAAGAGCAGCAGACACTGAAACTTGGTTCAAGGAGACTTTTTAAGCATATCAGAGGATACAGTTGTTCAGAGGACATATAGATGTAGAAAAGCATGGAATGCTGGCCCTCACCTTTCCTCCATAGGCTTCCCATGAGCTTTGAGGAGAAAGGAAATATTTTAAAACTACATTTTGGAAAGTCGCAAAGATCCCGGAAGCACACAAAGGGTTGTTGCTAATATAGGCTGCTATCAACAAAAATAACAACAAAAGCATGGACAAAAGGTACTGTTCTCATTTTATCAGAATGACAGTTGAAGGGTCAGAACATAGGGTGGGACTCAGCTTCCTCAAAACCAAAGAAACCCAACATAAGTAAAAGGCCAGCAGAACTAACAGTACTCTAACTCTGAGACTGATAATGGGCGCTCTCCCTGCTTGCTAAGGGGACAGGGTTGTAAATACAAGTCTCACCTCCCTATATACCCCAAGAACTTGCTAAAACACTTGGAGAGAAATTTGAGAGAGAAGTTCTTTAGTTTTGGTTGTGATATTTATTTGGATCTGTTGTTGTTGTTGTTTATCTTTTGGGGTTTAAAAATGTGTTTCATTTATGTATATGTGTGTTTTGCCCAAATATATACGTGTGCACCATGTATGTGACGAGTGACCTTGGAGGTGAGAAAATGGGGTTAGATCACCTGAAACTGGAGTTACAGATGGTTGTGAGTCATTGTTTATATCCTAGGAATCAAACCTGGGTCCCCTGGAAGAGCAACAAGTGCCATTAAGTGGTCAGCCATCTCTCTAGCCCTTGTTTTTGATTTTTGATCCATCAGCTCTTCTTCTACGATCCTGTGATACAAAGGTAAACATATGTAAAATATATTTAGAAGAATACTTAGCCAGATGGTGTTGGCACACATCATTAATCCCTGTGGAACACTGCTGGAAAGGTCAAAGTCTGTTGTATCTGGATAGCCAACAGAACTTGGTCTATTACAACAGACTCCTTTTCTCAGCAGAGTCCTTTCTTTGCCTTATCTGGGGAACCCCAGATCTTGGAAGGAGTGTCACATAGCCCTCAGGGAATATTAGAGGCCTGGCCCTCTCCTGATAGGACCTGTTCAACAAGTAACTGGGGATTCCTGGGAGTACCTGGGGATTCCTGGAAGTAATCCACCCTATGCTGAGGAGGTCCTAGCCTTCAGCAAATGACCTTTAATCATCCCTGGAAGTTCTTCCCCTACCCGTAGGATAACTAAGTACTGTGTTTTCTTTCATGTAATGGGACTCTGAGTTATTGCAGGTAATGAATGTGCCACTGCATGTAGATTAAGTATCCTGGCACCTCTAGACCCACTGAATCAGACACATTTATCCACAACCCCTCCCACTGCCCAAGTTTTATAAATAAAGGTTAGGTGGCTTGCTCTCTGGTGCTTTTGCCATTCCTCCACCATGAAAGTCAAGACAGTGATGGCAGAGGTGCCTTGGCAGACGCTGAAACCCGTTCCATTGCTGCCAGCTGGGTGCTGACCACCAGTGAAGCACTGCCAGGCCTGCATCTCACCAGACCTGCCTGTAGGCCACCTGCTTCCTCTGCCATGCTTAGCACAGCAGCTTGACCAAGGGATATAACACTGTTGGTATCATCAGGGTTTGTGCCGTTCACAGGTCTCCACTGCCAGGTGATACGAACAATCTCATTTTGAAAGAGCTAAGCTAACATTCCGTGGAAAACTCTTTCAAACACCCTGGCCTAGTGCATGGGCCTCACCCTAAAGTGCTCTAGCCAGTCTTGAGAAACAGGACCTTTGACCTCAAGGTCTTTCTATTCTTGTCCGGAAGCAGACCACACCTGGACTGATCCACCTGAAGCAGAACCCAGGCAACCACAGGCCCGCCAGACAATGGACTACAAAGTCCAGCCCTTGGGAGGCAGAAGCAGGTGAATCTCTGAGTTTGAGGCCAGTCTGGCCTACAGAGCAAGTTTCAAGACAGTCAAGGCTACATAGAAAAATCCTTTCATGAAAAAACAAAGCAAAACAAATACAAATTGCAGAATTCATTATTGGAATACTGGAAATTAAACAACCCATATAGCCAGCCAAGTGTTATGATTCATGCCCATAATCCCAGTACTTAGGAGGCTGAGACAGGGGGATTGTGAGTTTGAACCAGCTAGGGCTACATAAGCAAATGCTGTCTTAACACAATATCCATCAATAATGATTTTAGTTATATTTAGTCATTCTGCGAAAGTATGTACTATCTGCAATAAACTTACTACTATGTCAGTGGTTCTCCACCTTCTTAAAGTGTATCCCTTTAATGTAGTTCATGTTGTGGTGAACCCAACCATAAAATTAAATTATTTTCGTTGTTACTTCATAACTTTAATTATTTGTAATGTAAATATCTGATATGCGGGGTATCTGATATGCAACCCCCATGAAAGGGTCATTTGACTCCCAAAGGAGTCTCAACCCACAGGTTGAGAACAGCTGTACTATTACAGCTGTGAGCCAAACAAACAAGATCCCTATCCTTGGGGAGTTTACCTTCTACTTGGGAAGAAAAACGGTGGAGTAGTTTTAACATATACATACTATAGACTATGTAAAACATAGCCTAACTATTAGATACATTTAACTGCATCAAAGCAAAAAACACATTAAGATGAAATACACCATAAATAAATTTGGCATATAAATCAGAGTGGGAAAATATAAATTATACTTCAGTGATTACAATTGTGAAATTTATTAGTGTTCATTAGTGTTCTTAGGAGGAAATTTCACCTATGAAAAATCTTCATTTGATTTTTTTTTTCAAGTTGTACTCCATTTTGTATAAAATTGTTTTCCTTCTTGGAAAATCATTACAGGCACCTTCCTTCTACTTCAAGCATGGCTTCTGGGACAAAGGAAGTGTGAATAGAGTTTCCTAGGGAAACTCTGAGCTTTGCCCTTTAAGATGAAGACAAATTCTGGTGGAGGGACAGAGCAGATTTTTTCCATTACCCATTTCTTGCTAAGCTCAAGGAGGACATGACTATGCTTAAACTCATTTCTTGGAACCAAGGTGTCATTGTTCATTGCATTCGGAAACTCCCACTGATGTGTTTACTGTCTGTACTTGTATGTATCTCTAAAGAAACCATCTAGCAATGGAGGATCAGTTTAAAAATGATACTGCTTCATAGTCAAATCTCACTTGGCTCTCAGCTATTACTTTTGATAGTCTTTTTTTTTTTATGTTACAGAGATAAAGAAACCTACAAAATACATTTTTTTTTCCTGGCTCCCTCTCCAGCTGGCTTCCTGTTAGATTTGCCAGTGAGAAACACTGGTAGACAGACTATAGTATGGGGAAGAAAGAGAAGCCTTTTCTCCCGTCTCTGGGGTCCTTGCAGCAGAAGCAACAGCAAGACTACAGGGAACTCTTTATTCTCGACAGCATCTGTGGCCGTTTTAACAACAGTGAAGCCTTTAGATCCCTGGGCTCCCACTCAGTGCTAGCCGTGCCTCTAAAAGAAGTAGCTACTGCGCTGTTGGCAGAGAGCTGTGTTGGACACAGCCTAGTGGGCCCCAGCACAGCAGTGCAATAGCTTTCTGCTCCCTCAGCAGTCTACACTATGGTCGATTGTTCGCAAAACTAGAAAATTACTTCACAAAATAATGGCTGTCTTGCTTCACTTTCAAAAGTATATGCCATCTTACTCTTTTCTCATTCAATCCCCTCCTCTACTGCCCTCCTAAATCCCCCCTCACCCTCTTGTTATGGGTTTCCTTCTGTCTCCCAATTATACCCCCATCTACTTCCATGATGCATTTTCATGGTGATGGTAAAGTCTTTTCCATAAAAGTGAAACTTATTTCTTCTCTCTTGAATCTGGGCTGACTTTGTCCTTTATTATGAATCGTTGAATGCAATGAAAGTGACATTGTGGGAATGCCAAGCTAAGGCTTCAAAACATTCATGTGTTTCTGCTCACTGTCTTAGAAGCCTATGAGAATGAGCACAGACTCGCTTTGTAGAGAATGAGTTAACCTTGCGCAGTCTAGCTAGACCACTTATCCCAGCTGATGCTTTAGATATGTAAGGGAGCCCCGCCAAGATCAGCAAAGCCAACATACCACCATGCACAGCTGCAGGAGAAAGCTCAAGTGAGACCAGAGAACTGTCCAGAAGAGCTTAGCTGACACTGCTGACCCCAGAATTGTCTCTTAGATAAACGTATCGATTCTAAGTAAGTTTCTTGCACCTCACTAAGTTGAGGATGGCTTGTTACAGGCTAATAACTAACCCTTCCCTAGTTTTCTGAGACTTTATACCTTTGTGGCACATTGCTAACATTAAGTCCTTTCCCCCATTAAACCTGGAGAGCGCTTTCTGCTTGCCTCATTGGAAACTCACTCACACGTCTTATGTCCACAGAACGGAATTCTATACAGCCATTACATTCGTGGCATACTACATTTTCTAAACAGAAAATCCCCCAAATCATGTTTATAAATGAAAGCTGAAAGGACAAAAGTATCTATAGTATAATCCCAATGTGCGTTCGTGTATTTGGAGATAAAAATGAATACTAATAACCATGGCTTCGTGATTCGCACATCACCACTTCATGATTTTTTCTTCCATTCTCAACCTTTTTATTTTTACATTTACTAAATGGTTTTTGAGCAAGTGATTCTTTTGTAATCAGAACAGACCCATTTTTAGTGTTTTTAGTGATTGTCTTCAGAACATTCTGCAATGAAATTTGATTTGGGGGAGCCATTAAACCCTCTATAACTCTTTTCTAAGCAACATTTTCAAAATCATGGCTTCTGTTTTAAAAAGTAAATGGCTTGAGAAGATACCTTTATGCATGCTAGCGGCATTCCAGGAGAGGTTGCAGTCAGTCCTCTTACTCTATAATTGACAGTAGTATAATTCATCTGAAGTGGAACCTCCAACCTTTTCTCCTGTCAGCTCTCTTTCAATCCGCCATGTTTTCTCACTACACAACTACCACATGAGCATACTCTGGATTGCATATCTTATCGATATCCAATTCTAACTAAAGATTCACTCTGGAGGCATATATGTCCTGGATTACTGAGGATCTTTTATTAAAACCGTGTTACATTTACACACAGATTAAAATCTTTATAATAATATTATATTTCTTTCACATGAATTATATAATTGATGAAGGCCTGGCTCAGAAAATTCAACCCAAAATATAACAGGTTCAGGAACTCAAGTTCTGCCCAGAGGCCGCGCCATTATTAGTCATATTTACCATGTTTATCTGCCTTTCTTTTTAAATCAAACATGAACTAATGTTCACTAACTTCCGTCTAATATTTTCAACACATCACTGACAACCACATTTTAATGACGTTTGTTTTTATTATCTTTGATTGTCCTGTAACCAGCAAACCAATACATAAAAATAAATATGGTAGATGCATGAGATAACACAGTGGGTTAAGGCCCTTTCTGCTGACCCTGATGCCCATGTGACCCACAGGGTAGAAGGACAGACTCGACTCCCATGGGTTGTCCTTTGGTTTCTACACATGGGCCCTGATATGTGTGTACCACCCTCAATAAATTAATAAAATTGATAAAAAGCTAATGTATCAAAATTTCTTCTAGATAGTTAAACTAAAATGTAATTAAACAAACAAGCAAAAACATATGGGTGTGCCACATAACATAAGCCAAGCATCATATTACTGAAATGTGTGAATGACCACAATGAAGGTGAACATTGAGCCAGCATGACTGAGCACAGCAGGACACTGTGTTCCATATCACTGTGTTAAAGTCTGATTTTGATCAGTGCATATGTGTATAATCTTAGACCTAAAAATATTTTTATTAGGGTGAACCCCATCCAAGAGAGAATAGCTTCTAACCATTGGCATATATCATCGTAATTGAAGACAACATTGATTTATCAGCTGTTTACATTAGAATTTGGTTTTTTTTAGTTTTATTTATTTGATATCAGAATTCTAACCCAAACAGTTTGATAGACCAATGCAGTCTTGATAATAGTTTTAGACTATCAGATCACCTAGGTTCTCACCCAGCCTTGGTACTTACCAGTTTTTCTATCCATAATGTCGGAATACTACCTTATTATCTTCCCATTAAATATTCGATGCCAAGAGTTTAGAACAATTTTGACATGTTAGATTGTTAATAAAGTTAATTATCATTATAACAACAATATGCTATCCCATAATTCCTGAAATTTAGATAAAAAAAAGAGAAATTACTTAAATTTAACATTTTCAACCTTCGGAATCAACCTGTTAGGAGACTATGGAATTAGTTTAAGGGGTCTCTGGCATTTAAAAAAACAGGAATAAAGGAATTAATAAGGTCAAAATACACTGAATTTAAGTCTCAAAAAATTAATAAAAAAAAAGTTGATTTAAAAAAAAACAGGTATAAAATGGAATACAATATATTGAAGTACCTTACGTATAGTAAAACTGAATGTTGTCTCATAAAATATGAGTTTTAGAGCTTTAGGTAGTGAACAGCTATGATTATTGTGAAGTAATGGCAGTGGCAGTTATGAGGGTATACTAGATAATATAAAACTTCTTTTGCTATAAGGCACGATCAAGTCTGCAAGACTTAAAAACCGAGAGAGAGAGAGAGAGAGAGAGAGAGAGAGAGAGAGAGAGAGAGAGAGAGAGAGAGAGAGAGAGAGAGAGAGAGAGAGAGAGAGAGAGAGAGAGAGAGAGAGAGTTGGCAGTTGGGAGGAGTGGAAGAAGGAAAAAATGACCAAAATATTGTATGAAAAATTAAAATAATGAATAAATAAAAGTCTGATCCTTATCTTTTCACTTTACAATTGAGTAAAGTGAGGTACAATACTTAAAATTAGTGAACAAACCCTTGGTTTCACATTAACATCCTATGCTTAAACTTCTGCTTAAAAAAATACCTGCCATTAGGTTAACTCCACCTCTACCTCTTGATGGTTTTGTGACTTAATTCAGTCCAGCCACTCGGCATCTTAGTACCATCACGGACAATCTAGGACAAAACTGCTGAGTAGAAGGGCTGGACAGAAAAGTAAAAGCCAATTTTCACTTCACCATTCACTGGCATTTTTATAGTGCAGAGGCCAGAATAAAAAAGGAAAATGAATGTGTGAGTGTTCCAAGTATTTTTTTGTAATTCAGAAACTAGTAATGTTTCTGAGAGTAACAGCAAATAAAATGATGGCTACTCTCAAAGATCCCTATTCTTTGGGTGAAATTTTTAATTGATTTTTATAGTACATATTAAGATCAGCCTATTTAACTTATCACCACCCTGACAAAATCGATCAAATATTTCAAATTTTAAGGAGTAATAGTTGAAAAGAACTGTGTTATTTAAGCAGTACTTTTACTAGCAACCAAGGAAAACATGTCTCAAAACATGCTAATTTAAGAACCATTTTTTTTTTAACAAAAAGCTATTTGCACATAGCTGAGCTTCTCCGCAAACTCTAAGAATGAAATTGTCCAGGCCAAGGAGTCAGATGGACGAAGAGGGCTGTGTTTGAAGTGGGAGAAATCGTGATTCCATGTGAGTGAATAAGAACTAGGGGCTTTGGCTATCTGTTTGATTGGCTGGTAGTTATTTATTTGTTTGTTTGTTTAGTTAGTTAGTTTTAAAAGCCCTGAGTACATTGAAAACTATGTCCTTCTCTGTAAAGAAATAAATGTAGATACATTTTCAGTGAAAACTAAAAGCTAATATTCATCAAAAATACCAATGTAGTTTGAATCCAGAAACTGGAGAGAATGGTACACATGTATACATGCACAAACACATACACATGTAAGAATAATTATGCAAATGTGTTGATTGTAGCTTCTTTTGTAAATGTTTGGAAGTTACTCAGTGTCCATGAACTGCCTATGACTTTAAGAAATCGTGATACAATTATACATAAAATGGTATGTAGTGTTAAATCAGGCATGGTGGCGCATGCCTTTAATCCCAGCACTAGGGAGGCAGAGGCAGGCGGATCTCTGTGAGTTCAAGGCCAGCATGATCTATAGCGCTTGTTCCAAGACAGCTAGGGATACACTAAAGAACTGTCTCAACAGCCTCCCCCCAAAAATGGTATGCAGCTTTAAAATGATTCAGGATGCTCTTTATATTCTGAGATTGTATAAATTTTAATCTATGCTATTAAATAAAATTCTAGGTGCTATATACTGTATCTGTTTAGCTTTGTGTAAGAAGGGATAAAATATGAATATTTACTTTCAAATCATGGCAAGATCTAAAACACAAATAAACATGTTCACTTCCCAAAACTACTGACTAAATAATCACCTCTAGGTATTCTGCCCTACCTTTCTATGGGCAATGTTCTTTTTTTTTTTTTTTTTTTTTTTTTATGGTGAATCAATAAGATTATTGGGGGGTTATTGTCTACGAACAGGAACATGAATGACAAAAATGTAACTATGTCATTGGAACCCCCACCCCATCATTGGTATAGACCCATAAAACTACAATCTGAAGCTCTCTGTATATCTTTCGGGCAGCTTTACATAACCGAGAAACTCCTAGGAACAAACTGTTTCCCAGTACTGATTAGTGTATTCTCTCAAGTACGAAGCTTTAAGCTATATGTCATCAAAGTCAGTATGTAAGTATCCATCATATAGACATCTGCTATGTAGTATAGCACCAAATTTGAAGCATCGTGTACTGATATGGAGTTGCATGGTCATGGCAATACAAAATTCAAATTCTTCAACGAAGCCATGGCAAGGAATGTTGGAGACTGTCCCTTGTCCTTGCATGGCTTGACCAGGAGTGGTAAAGAAATAGATAACAGACCCAGGGACACATAAAAGCTGTGATAGGGCAGTTTCATCTCTCTGATGGAGAGCTTGAAGTACTCCAGAAACGCACCATGTTTATCGTGTACGGGTGGAAAGAGAGATGAACTTTTGTTGCACACAGCTAGTACGGAGATGGAAAAATAGGCAAGGAGGCAGAGTTATTGTGTACAGCTGTACTGGGTGGCAGGCTTAGCTCATTTCAGTAGGTGTAGTTTTTTTTAATTTATTAATTTATTCATATTACATCTCAATGGTTATCCCATCCCTTGTATCCTCCCATTCCTCCCTCCTTCCCATTTTCTCCTTACTCCCCTCCCCTATGATTGTGACTGAGGGGGACTTCTTCCCCCTTTATATGCTCATAGGGTATCAAGTCTCTTCTTGGTAGCCTGCTATCCTTCCTCTGAGTGGCGCCAGGTCTCCCCATCCAGGGGACATGGCCAAATATGAGGCACCAGAGTATGTATGAAAGTCAGACCCCACTCTCCACTCAACTGTGGAGAATGTCCTGTTCCTTGGCTAGATCTGGGTAGAGTTAACCCAGAAGCAGAAAGACTCAAATGGTATATACTCACTTATATCTGCATACTAGCCCAAGGGGCATGTCCCACGAAAGCCTTCACTTACCAGGAAACTGGGACAGAGGGGAGGACATCCTATTGGGACTCTAGACGAGAGAAGTATGGGAAAATAGCAAAGTAGAAGGATCCAGAGAGTCCTAGAAACCTACAAGTAGAACATTATGATAGGCAGATTTGGGCCCGCTCAAACTAAGGCACCAGCCAAGGACAATACAGGCAATAGAGGCAGTTTTTGTCAGGGAGCAAAACAATGTTCAGACCATAAAAATCCGGGGGAAGAGAGGTCTGATGGATGCGTTCTGCACACACAGTCAACATCTGCACCTGGGCTAGAAAAAGACGCTGTCAACCCTCTGAGTCTCGCCCAAGGACGGCTTTGCCATTCCCATGGTTCTGAGGCATTGGGCCTTGGCACGGCTGTGTTCATGTGTCTGAAATGTTCCACACGGGCTCTGGTTTGGAATATTTGGTCCCTAGCTGCTGGCACTGCTTTGGCCTTGTGGAGTCTTTAGGAAGTTGGGCTTGCTTGTAGGGAATAGGTCCTTTGAAGATTTTAACCAGCTTCTGGTTACAGCCTGCTCTTTCAGTTTTTTGCCTGCAATCAAATGAAGAAGCATTGTCACACTCTGGATGCCACAGACAGAACTGCTGCTGCAGCCATGCCTTTTTATGCCATAAGGGACTGTCGCCCTCTAAAAATATCAGCTTAAATTTGTCTCCTTTTATGCCGCTACTGTCAGGTGTTTTGTCACGGTAATTAGAAAAATAACTGAACCAGGCATAAATGTGAAAAAGGTATTGAATCAACTCACTAAGTGGAGAAATACTTACAATGAGGTCAGGCAGGAACATTCCAGTAGAGCCCGTTTGAACAGACCAACGATTCCAGAGTCAGGAATGTTAAAACAGAAGGAGATGGTGGTTTTCATACCTAAAAAAAAAAAAAAAAGAGTTTCAAAATCTCCCCTACATCTTGACAGAATAAGCTACGCATCATACTTAGTGAATTTCTTGAAGTAGGCAAACACCCTGACAATATGTAGTAATCATGTCCATTAAATTATGAGTAAACCTTAAGAACCAGGGATACTCTACATAAACAATAAAGATGATAGAAAGGCGAGCCAGGTATTTGGATCACATTTGGCTTTAATTATACATGTGTGAGTTTAGGAATTATTTTTGTCCCCCGCCCCCAATGGGCTCATGTGTTTCAAATTCTTCTATCTAGCAGGTGATACTTTGGGGGTAGGTTGTAGGAAACTTTAGGACTCTTGCTGGAGATAGTGGGTAACTGGGGGCAGACCTTGAGGTTTTACAGCCTTGACATATTTCCTATGCTCTCTCTACTTCCTGACTATGGATGTGGTATGATCAGCAGCCTCTAGCTCCTGACACCATGCTTTCCCCGCCATAGTAGACAGTATTTCTTCAAACTGTAAGCCAAAGTAAACAATCCTCCCTTAAATTGCCTCCTGATGGTACTTCATCCCAGGAGTAAGATAAGTAACTAATACCACTGATGACTATCAAAATGGGCTAGCAGTTGTGACTCATTGGACTGTTGAAAGTTGGAGAAAGCAAGTGTGTACTTACTGGCTACTTAACGGTATGAATTGAAAGGGTGGCAGGCTCAGCTTCCAGACAGAAGTGTGAAAAGGCTCTAATAAAAGATAAACAAAACTAAATACTCATGGGAAGAATACCAACTCCATCCTTCCATCAGCCCTTGGGAAAATTCAAATACCTGGGGCCCGCTGTCTCATAAAGAAGAAGGCACATTTAAATTCTAATGCAGTCCTCTTTCACTTAGCTATCACAAAGGATCGCCCTAGCCATGACAGCTTCCTTTTAGCTTTCCCTCTAAAAGTAGTAGACACCAGACACTTAAACCCCAGAGGTCCATGTGCACCTGACAACCGACTTGACACCAACTAATTACCTTCAAAATACATCAGAATTGAAAAACAATGCCTTTCCTTCTCTTTTTGTGAGCATTCCAGTGTCTCATTGAGATGTGTGTATTTGTTTTGAATTTACTATTTCTTTTTCCTACCACTATGGAGACACAGCTAGAAGCTGAGACAAAGCAAATTTCTTTTTCCTGTTCTCTGACACAATTTTTCCCTTTGCTTTCAAAACATGGACTTGAAAACTCATAGTAGTCCTGCACAGCTCACCTCTTAGGTTATTGGCTCTCTCATTCAGTGAAGCACAAATGTGCAGTCATTCTCTCTCTAATCTTTGCCACACCTAGCACAGGCATTTGTTTCATAGACATACTATAAATGCTTGCTGAATTGAACCACCTGCTCCATTTCACAGTGATGAAACCAGCCAGTTATCGAGAAAATGTTAAAATGACTCACATTCTAGCTGTAAAATGAAAAATCTAGAACGATTACTTTCCCTTTGAAATAAGAAATGCTTGTCTAAGATGGTTTATAATTTTATAAAATGTATTCTTGAGTTTTGATTTCCAATTCTTTGATAAGGCAAAACAATTTCATTGCAACTGAAATAAAAATCAGAGGCAGACATACATTAAATGTATCTTTTTTTTTTTCAGGATCTTGTTTAATTTCTTGGATCTTGTTTATTTTTTCCCATGACTTAAACATGTGGTCAAGATGTAATTTGAGAAGATCGCTAAACTAAATGCTGAACGCTTTACTAACATAATTGTTTTATTTTTATTTATGTAGTGTGCACCCGTGCAGTTGCACATGCATGTGGGTGTTCCCAGCAGCTAGAAGAATGATTTGGATGCACTAGAGAGAGTAATAAGCTGCCTGCTATGGGTTCTGGATGCCAAACTCCAGTCCTCTGGAAGAGCAGTGAACCCTCTTAACAGCACAGCTTATCTCCAGCGCCCAAATTAGTAAAACTCTCCTTTAACTTCAAAATTTAAAAGCATCCCTACTGCCTGGCATGGTGGCTCAAGCCTTTAATCCCAGCACTCAGGAGGCAGAGACAGACAGGTTTCTGTGAGTTCGAGGTCAGCCTGGTCTACAAAGAGAGTCCAGGACAGCCAGTGAGGACTATAAAAGAAACCCAGTCTCGAACAAACAACAAAACAAAACAAATCACTACCAATCCTCATCTTCTCATTTATTCCAATCGGCCTCAAAGCTGTTATTTTCCATGAACAAAGCCAATGAACTAGTGGTAATTATGCCACTGAAAGCATAAAGTTTATGTTGCAGACTGAGAGAAAATTTATAGAGTAGGAGAAAGAGACATGGCAGCTGCGTATGGTAACTCATGACTGTAATCTCAGCACTTGGAAGGCTGAGGCAGGAGGATCATTGCAAGTTGAAAGCCAGCTTAAGGTATAGAGTGAGTTTCAGGCTATCTTAGATTACAGAGACCTAAAAGGTGGTGGTGGGGGGGGCAGGTTTACTGAAGTGATGCTAATAACAAGACAGAGTAAGAGTCCCTCTGAATCTTGTCCTCCAGTGTCATATTTATGAGCAAAATAAACATTGTTTTCAGACAACAAACCATTTTAAGGTGAATTTCTAAACACTGGTCCATAAGCAGGATAAGAAAACCCCCACCTGTGAGTGCAAGATGCCAAACTAAAAGCCAAACTTCATTAGCAGCACTGCTCAGAGTTCCTGTGCAAAAGTGCTTAGGTCCTGTGAATGAGGCACCCTCCCTCCCTCTAAGGCTCATGACAATGAGAGCAGCTTCCTGGTGACTGCTAAGCCGAGTTCCTGCCATTCAGGATATTGGCACTGTGAGCTTCCTCTAGTAATTACTGGCAATCATTCATCAAGTCTGTTTTAAGGAAGGATTTTGAGTTATGCTCCCTGGAAGTTTAGCTTCGAGCCAAATTCTCCAGCCCACTGAGTAATCATGGGAACTATCTGTGAATTACTTTTCTCCTTAACAATCAATCTGCTATGAACTTTGGTGGTAGAAGTGCTTGCGAACTGCAGATCCCAAGGAGAATAAAGGAAAATCTCAGCTTATCTCTTGTAACTAAAAATCCAAGTGATAAAGAGGCAGTGGAGGCAAGCATCAATTAATGAAACAGCAATTAAATTATTATCTTTTCTCCATAGAAATAGTGTGTTTATTTGAGGGCAGGGCTCAAAAAAGATCTACTGATAATTCTCATAGAATAATAGGTAGACTAGCTAGATTTTCCTCGTTGTGAACAAATACTGGAGATGATAGCATAGAGGAGGAACTATCTGTTTGGGCACATGTTTTCAGATGTTATCATCCATGGTCAGCTGGACCCATTGACTCCAAGTCTGTATGAGACAGAATACATGGTAAGATTGCGGTGGAAGAGACCTTCTCCTTTCTGCCTGCTAGGAAGAAGAAAGAGTCAGAAAAGAGCTTGGAAAAATATATCCTCCAAGGACACATTCCCGTGTCCTACTTCCTCCAACTGTTCCCTACCTCCAATAGTGTCCACCACTTCCCAGAAATGCCATTCAAATCATTAAAGTATCACTCAATTAGCCCACTGATTCAGTCAGAGCCCTTATGATTCAGTTATTTCCTAAGGCTTACTGGCAAACAATCAAGTCTTTACATAGGAGCTTTTGGGAAAGACACTTCATATCCCAACCATAACACTATGAAACGTTTCAGGAATTGAAAATTTGGAGTATAAATTTTGTTGCTTTTAGCTGAACTTGGTGTGCGTGACAGTTTATGTCAAGTTGACTCACAAGTTAAAGTCATCTGAGAGAAGGACACATCAATTAAGAAAAATAAGATTGGGCTGTAGGCAAGCCTGTAGGGCATTTTCTTAATTAGTAATCAATGAGGGAGAACCCAGGCCATTGTGGGTGGGTCCATCCCTGGACATGTGATCCTAAGTTGGATAAGCAAGTAGGCTGAATAAGCCATGAGGAGTAAGCCAGTAAGCCATGGCCTCTGCAATCAGTTCCTGTCTTGAGGTTCCTGTCCTGTTTGAGTTCCTGTCCTGACTTCCTTCATTGATGAACAGTGATATGGAAATGTAAGCCCAATAAATCATTTCCTCCCCAAGTTTCTTTGGTCATGGTGTTTCATCACAGCAATAGCATCCCTACCTAATATACTTGGCCATTCAAATAAAAGAGAAAAAGAACCTAAAACTCTTAATGTGTTGTCCCAAGATAAACACAAGAAATTGGAATTCTATACTTTTCCTCAAAGACTCTTATCCCTCATGATCAATGAACTCAGATATCATTAAGTCACAGCCTCAAGATACATAAGATTGGGCCTGGAGAGAGATGGCTCAGTGATTAAGAAGGTTTCCCACTCTTGAAGAGGATCCAAGTTAGGTCCTCTGCACCCATGTCAAGTGGCTCATATAACAGGCTCAATGGATCTAATGGCCTCTTCTGTCCTCCACAGGCAACCCCTACTCACACTCAGGTTTACACACACATACATAATGAAAAAAATAAAACAAAAACTTAAAAAGTCACAGTATATGAGATAGTGGGGAATTATAAATTAGGTATGTGATCCTCATCTAGAGGTAATTTTGTGTAGAGAGGTGTTTGGCAATATCTACAGATGCTTTTGGTCATTGTAAGTGAGAGGATAAACCAGGTATCTGGTGAATAAAGAACGCAGATGCTGATAAATGGCCCAGTTCCTCCATTATCCAAAGTACCAAGGCCAAAGTATCAATAGTGCAGTGGTGAAAGCTGGGTTCATAAATTATATGCTGAAAATAAGGCGTCCAAGCCTTTTTATGTCACATGTGGAGCAAGGTTCAGCGAACATTGTATTTAATAATATTTAAATAATTACTGTGGCACATGGAAATATTTTATGTCTTGTGGGCCATTTGGTTTCTGCTTCGACTGTAGAGAATACTTATAAAAAGAATGTGTGTTCTCCAAGAAAACATTTTTTTTTTTACAAAAAAAATGTAGCCTAGATTTAGCCTGATGACAGTAGTGCAGAATAGCTTGAAAGCTCCTGCTGGTGTAAACTTGTCACTTATTGTTTATACTGTATTTATTCTTTATTAATCCCTTTCACTTACAACAAGCTAGAAAACTAAATGTATGATTATTAACAAATTACTCATGTTCTATTTCTTAAGAAAGTTATACATGCACATGTCATTTGAACAAAAAATTTGGAGACATTTGCCATCCGCCTTCAGAGTCAAACTAATGACATGGATAATAAACAAATTTAAGGTAACAAATGCATGAGCAGTGCATACATGCATTATTTAAACTTGGTAGCTAAGAAGCCTATACGCGATGACAACAGTTTAACAAATATCTGTTCAGAAAATGTGTTTGAGGTCACTAGGAACCAAAAAAAAAAAAAAAAAAAAAAAAAAAAAAAAAGAAAGAAAGAAAGAAAGAAAGAAAAAAGAGAAAGAAAAATTTATTTTGTTGAGGCTGGAGAGATGGCTCAGCAGTTAAGAGCACTGTCGGCCTTTCCAGAGGTCCTGAGTTCAAGTCCCAGCAACCACATGGGGGCTTCTCAACTATCTATACTGGGATCCGATGCCCTCCTCTGGGGCACAGTGCAAATAGGAGCACTCATATATGTTAAATAAATAAATATATTAAAAATTTTTATTTTGTTTTGATTTTTTTTTCAAGACAGGGTCTTATGATGACCGAGGCAACCTAGAACTTGCTAGGTAGCCTAGAATAGCCTGAAAGTTCATATCCTCCTTCTTCAGTCTCCCAAGTGTTGAGATTATAGATGTGTGACCCAAGTCCAATTTAGAGTATACCTTCTAATTTAGGGAAAATGGTCATTTTCAACATTTTGCTAATTCCATCCTTTCTGTGTATACATATTTGACTTATTAGCAGAAGAATATCACAAAACAATAGATAAAATGGATTTTGTATTAGTTCTATTAAATCACTCAAATAAGAGAAACACCTGTTAATCCTAACTATGACTTAATTTTACTTGTAGCCAATTCATAGACTCACCATGAAGCTATTAAAAGTTGATCTGTTAAAAGGAACACATAATATTACTACTAGTCCTATCAAAAATTCAATTGAAAAGTTCAACACTGAGAATACAGTTGTTTCATGATATAACATGAAAATAGCTTTTGTGCGGCATAATTTCATGCCAAAACAAAGGCTTTTACTTTTCTTTTTACTGGATGAGGATGGACATACAGCAAAAGAATATGTGAAACTAGCATACATGATCAAAAAACTGATTTCCAAAGAGCTATGCTATCATATCAGTCTAAATAGAAGAGGCACTAATCAAAATTTACAAAGACTATGTACATAGAAATTAGACAAAATATTTGAAATACAAAAAAAATCCTTTGTGATAACATTGGAATTGAATATAGAAATGCTTATTGCATTTCAAACATAGAAAGGCATGTAACGATTTTCACATGTGTAGTTGGTGTAGTTCCTTAGAAAGGCACAGTGGACAAGGTCACTTTACATACAAGAAAATTGTTCTTGTGGCAGCATGTAAGTAACTCAAAATTTGAATAGCTCTATTTTTCAGTGTCCTGATGACTTCTGCATGTATCTTGAGATAGTAGGTGCTTTCCCAAGTGATTTGCAAGAAGCCATTCTCATCTCTTAAATTTCATAAGCGAAGAAAAAAAGGACCACGGAATGATGTCTTTAAATATGTTCTCTTGGCTTCTGCTGACTTACACAGAAAATGCAGGGGCTATTAAGAAATCCAATGTAAGGCAGAAGAGGTCACTAATGAGGAAGTGAACTGATGCTCCCTCTCTACTGCTCTGAGATGAAGTTAATAATGGGATCACTGACAAGGTCACTGAGCTCCAAATACACAGTCACTTCAGAACCTAATAAGGAGAAAAGAGCATTTTGCAGCCCTCTGCAACTCTGCCCTGTGTAGATTTTTGCTATTTTTCAGCTGCCCAGTGCCCACTGTCACTTGCCTACAGTGTCCCAAGTTTCCTTAGGAACCACTTCCCTCTCATTAGAGTGGACTCACTGGGATAGTTCTAATTCTAGTTTCCTGCCTGATCCCATGGAAGCCAAAGGCATCTTGTCTTTCCTCGTCTTTCCTGCTTTGAAAGCCAAACTGGAGGAGTTGGAATCTAGAGCAGTGGGTGCAAAGAAAGAAAAAAAAACCAACCAAAGAAACAAACAACAATCTGAAGACAACACACTTAGTAGTTGCTTCCTACTTTTATTTGTTGACTGTGAATTTTGTACTTTCCTTCAATAGAAGCTGCCTAGTATTGTGTCAACTTAACACAAACTGGAGGAGGGCACCTCAATTGAGAAAATGCTTCCAGAAGATCAGGCTATAAGCAGGCAGGCCTCTAGGACATTTCTTAATTAGTGATCAATGTGGGAGGGCCCAGTCCTTTGTGGGTGGTGCCACTCCTGGACTGGTGGTCCTGGTACTATAAGGCATTGGGAGCACTCCATCTTGCCCTTCTTGTCCTTTGCATCAGCTCCTACATGCAGGTTCCTGCACTGACATCCTTCAGTGATGGACTGTGATTTGAAACTGTACGCTGAAATAAACTTTTTTGTCCCATCTGCTTCTGGACCTTCTGTTTTATCAAAGAAATAGAAACTCTAAATGAAACACCTAATTTTCTAAACCCCTATCTTGAGTTAAGCAAAATATTTTTTCCATTTACCTGATAAAAGGGATCCCCATGTGACATGCCCTCCTTTAGCGATGTGTTCTCCTATATCCCTCTAAGGTCAATGACCATTCCTGCCCATCTTATTTATCCTTAAGGAGGTTTATATCTTAGAAGATATAAATTGCTCAAAGTTTATATTCTTTTTATTTTACTTTTGAGATTATAATTACAACACATCTCCCTTCCCCTTCCTCCCTTCAAGTCCTCCCATATGCCCCTCTCCACAATCTTTCAAATTCATAGCCTCTTTTTTATTTTTTACTATTTTTTTTCATGTACACATGTGTACACGTGCACGTGGGAGTACACACACACACACACACACACACACACACACACAAACAAACACACACACACACAAGGATTCAGTATGGTACTTTCTCAAGAGCACTTAAATTGCTGAAGAGATCTTTAAAAATCTTAATAGGGGAGATGTCTAGCCATTTTGTCCCTGTATAGGGTGAGATGCTAAAATACATTGAATATTTCAATCTGTGCATGTTGCTGTGTTAGCCGAGAATTTTACACACAACCGCCATGGCAGTGCTTCAGACAGATTGTTATTATAACTATTTATTATTCTTGGGAATAGTTTCCATCTCCAGATTGGATCTGGTGTTTAGGGTTAATTGTCAACTTGACAGAACCCAGAACCACCAGGGACAAGCCTTTAGACACACTAGGAGGTTATCTAGGTTAGCCTTTGGGCATGCCTGTGGGGGATTGCTTTCATTAGGTTAATTGAAGTGAATGATGACCTGCCACTGTGCTTAGACCTGTGCCACGGGTTCAGCTTCTAGACAGTGTCATGAGGAGAAAGTGACTTTTGCATGTATTCATTGTACTCTGCTTCTCCACTGGCTGCTTTAAGTGGCCCCTGATTTGACGTCCCCATCCTGATGGACTGTATCCTTAAACTAAAATACAGAATAAGCCCCTTCTACCTGAAGTTGCTTTTGTCAGAGTATTTTATCACAACACGAAAAGAACTCAAGAAACCAATCCTACCCATAATCGTGGGCCTTATCTAAAGGACTCATGAGCCATTTTATTTATTTATTTTCATTTTTTAAGACAGGGTTTCCCTGTGTGGTCCTGGATGTCCTGGAACTCACTCAATAGACCAGGCTGGCCTTGAACTCAGATATCCTCCTGCTTCTGCCTCCTGAGTGCTGGGATTCAAGGTGTGCACTACAACCTAGCCCCGTATGCCATTTTATGCATACTTAGAACACTGATTTGTGCTAGGTCATCCAGCTAAAGTCTGAGGGAGATGGAATTTGAATGCATGTTACTAAAGTCATTTTTCTTGTCTGACAGCAAAAAGATTTTCTCTCTGTGGCATTGTGTATTCAAGCTCTGTCATTTCTGTGAGTAACTGGCCCAGTATATGCACCTATGGGCAACATGGAAACATGGAGGCTGGATTTGCTTCCTCGTATGAAGCTAGACAGATTGGTTTGACCCGGTCAGAAGTACCCTTGTCTGGTTTCTTTCTGTCAATTCTAGACATTACCTTAGTAAATTACTAAAGTCTAATTTATACCCATTAAAATGATCTTAAGTGTACAGGATGAAGAACTTTAATAAATATATAATACTACATAACCATCAGCCAGTTGAGAATATAGGATATTTTCATCTCCTGAGACTATCTCTCATTCTCTTTCTGATCAGTATTCCTACTCACAAGGCAGGAAAAGTGCTTGCTTATTTTTTTGTGTATTTATTTATGTCTTCAGTGCTGGGGATTAAACCTGCAACTTCATTATTATAACTCTACCTCTGAGTCATAGCCTCGTGGCTTTTTTAAGTTATTCTGATTGGCCTTGAACTCACTTTGTAGCCCAGGCAGGCCTTGAATGAAAGTCCCCTGCTTCAGTTTCTCAGGGAGTTGGGAATACAGGTCTGGACCAGCAGGTTTCTAATAGCACTCAGATTTAAATGATTTCTGCATATTCTTGAGCCTCACATGAATGGAATTATGCAGTAAGTACTCTTTTGTTTAGGGTTCTTTTCACTCAACCTATTTTAAACGTAAATTTATGTTGATGGATGCGTTCTATTTTGTTCTTTTTAACTGCTCATTCATGATATATACTATAAAGTTTTTTTTCACTTTTCTGTTGATGACCATGTGAGATATTTTCAGTTAATGGATAATTGAAATAAAGTATCTCTGAACACACACATACAAGTCTTTTTTTTTTTTTTTTTTGTAATCTATGCATTTATTTGTTTTGTTTAATAGAGTGAAATTTCTGGGTCATGAAGAAAAGTTATGTTAAGTCATGCTAGGAAAAAAAAAAAAAACAAGAAATGCTACTTTGGCATTTGTGTCAGCAATGAGAGTACTCCAGTAGCTTCACATCTTTGCCAACACCTGCTGCCTTTGATTTTTTTCCCCATTCTGGTTTGTAATGGGATCTGACTGTAGTTTTCATTTGGTAAGTCACTAATGACTAAGGATATTGAACACATTTTCCTATGATTGTGGGAAATTTACATCCCCTCAAAGCATGTTCAGCCCTTTCTTTTGTTTCTTTTAAAGAAATATTGTCAGTGTCTACAGAGAAATTATACCACCACATTTAATTAGCCATATAATCCACATCCTAGACATGTGTCTGAAAGTATAACCTTCATCTCACTGGTTATCAAAGCTACCCTGATGGCGGGCATATGTACGTGGGTTGTTTTGCATTAGTTGTTCCAAACCAGAGATTTGAAATTTATAGAGGGAGAACAACTCTGAACTACTATGTGTTCATTTAAGTTACTGATATATTTGCTAGTGTCATAAAACTGTAGCAATAACTCATCAAAGTCCAACTTCAAAGCTATTCTTTGAAAAAATGAGCAATATGCAACATGGGGCCTTTATTTCGCTTTTCCTGTTAGTAGCTGTGATAAACTGCGAGTGCTTTCAAGTTAAACAACACTTCCAGCCCTATCTGGTACTGTCTTGTTGTCAACCTGTTTCACTGACAGTAACCAGATATCCTTTGTACACACAACAGGAGGGGGAGGGATGTCTACTCTGCCCTCAGACTCATTTTCGACCTCTCTGGGCAACTGCACCCTTATTTTCTTAAGACTGTTGTGAATTAGATAACCTAACACATCTTCCTCTTAACTCTGCAAAGGCATAGGCAAATTTGCAAGTCAATTGCAAGGGACCTTATGTATTTTATATTTTAATTTTATTCTGGATTTAGTACTCTGCATATTTTTAATTCTTCATGCTCTTAAAATATCTGGTAGAAAACACATTTAAGTCTTTTTTGGGAATGAAGTAGGGCATTCTGCCTCTGCATAGATATCAGGCGTGCTTTCTAAGAAAAGGAAGCCAGAGGCTGGGGAGATAGACGGCTCGGTGTGTGAGCATGCTTTCTGTGCAAGCCTGAGGATCGGAGTTTGGTTCCAAAGTATCTACAGAAAAAAATAATGCAAGTTTGGCTGTGCCTACTTATCACCATAAACTGGATAGCGTTAGAGACAGGAGGAGCATGGAGTCTTCACTAGAGCGGTGGTCAATTGAAGCTATATTTGTGGGAAAGATCACATAGAACTATACACACAGATACTACAGCTTCTATTTGTAAAACCGCCAAAGCTGAGTGAGATTGGTGGCTTGTATCAATGACAATTTCCTGGATGCAACATTCTGCTGTAACTAATGACAAGTGTCGTGATGAGAGAAATTAGGCAGAGATTATATGGGAACTGCGTATTACCTTTTGCACCTGCATGCGAATCTACAACTGTCTCAAGAAGGAAAGTTAAGAAAATACCGTTTCTTGAAGCCGGAGAGATGGCTTGGCGTTTAGGAGCTTGTCTGTTCTAGGAGTCTCAAGTTCTGTTCTCAGCACCCATGGCAGGTAGCCCAAACCACATGTAACTCTAGAGTTCCAGGAGATCCAGTGCTGCCTTTTGTCCACCAAAGGCATCAGAAAACATGTGCACCTGCCCTCATATACACATACACATAAGTAAAAACCAAATAAATATTTAAAAAAGAAAAGAATATTACTTGCCTAAAAGTAATGCTTATGATGACAGATGATTGTGTATGATTTACCAAAACATATATCCATCATTCTAAATATTTGATTTGAAAATTTGACCATTTAGGCTAACATAGTTGTATAACAAATACCCTGTAAACTTAGTGACATGAGGTAATGGACATGTTAATTGTACTCATATTTGTAATTTGGGCAAGACTTGGTGAGGTGTTTTATTTCTGTGCTCATTATGCCATCAGCTGCAGGGGCTGATACTTGAAGACTGGGGCAGCAGTTGTTTACAGATTCATTAGCTTACATTTCTTAACAGCTGCTGCTGGCTCATAGTAAGACCTTAGCGAGCTAGAAATGTCAACGAGACCATACAGACAGGACCCTTACTACAATGTTGAGACTTTCCAGAATGTGTGTGTGTGTGTGTGTGTGTGTGTGTGTGTGTGTATGTATGAAAGTGAGTGAGTGAGAGAGAGAGAGAGAGAGAGAGAGAGAGAGAGAGAGAGAGAGAGAGAGAGAGAGAGCGAGCGCAGCATTGGATTATCTTTATTTTAGGCCAGAAGAAATGTAGTGTCACTTCTGTCACAGTTACAGGCCTGTGCGGGTTTCAGGGAAGTAAACATAGGCCATGTCTCTGGATACAGGAGTGCCAAGACTACAGTGTAAAGGAGAAATGCTAGAATAACAAAGCCATGGCCCTCTTCAGTGCCTTCTAATCTGTTCTTGAAGCAACCTGTCCTCTTTTTCACAAACTAGACAAAGTTTTTAGTCCCACATTTTAGTATTTAACTCTCAGTAAGGTGTTAATATACTTCTCCTTCCTACAATACAGTGCAGTGATGTTACTGCAATGACTTTGGTGTGTTAACTTGGAGAGTCTAGGTATATTATCCAGATATTTCACACACACACACATCTGACGACAAGGTGAAATTTGGAAAGGGTGCAAAAGGACAGCCATGATATAAAATAATGTACACTCCTTGTTACCGGTCTGCTAACTTAGTTGGAATGAGACCCAACTGAGCTTAGAGAGCTGGGCGAGTTCTGGCTCCTTTGGGGGGGCTGCTTCCATTCCTGGGTTAGGTATATAGGTTTAGAAGACTTCCCTGATTCTACCAGACAACTGTGCTACTAAGAACAGACACAATCAGGACTCATGTGGGTTTCCATCTGTCCTTGGCTCAGCCCATTGTTGCTTTGCCTCATTTCAAACTCACCTTCTCTCTCTCTCTCTCTCTCTCTCTCTCTCTCTCTCTCTCTCTCTCTCTCTCTCTCTCTCTCTCTCTCCTGCCAATGCTGAGGTCTTCAAGCATGAATAAAAGTGAACACAATAACTTCACAAAGAACATTTTACTAGCTCTCACAAATATCCTACCCTGTGTGTGTGTGTGTGTGTGTGTAATGATTTTGTTTTTAGACTGAACTCTGTATAATTTGACATCAGAAACTTCTAGTTTGTATACTCAAGTTTGGAGAAATTAATTTAAACCACTTTATTGATATTTAATCAATACATATGATTAATATTTTAATTAATTCAAACATCTGATAAAAATTTTATTGAAACCATCCTATACCTCTATTTATATAGTCTTTTTAATTTTCAAAAAGACTTTTCTTTGAAAATGAAACTGAGATTTAACTTGATATTGAAAGACTTGTTAAAAACAGACAAGAAAATAAAATTTTGTGACACCCTAAACCTCCTTTTTCATGGGACAAAAAAGGATATAGGTACTTAAGGTTTTAGAGTAATAATTTTTCTTCATCCAAGGACTCTCAAAGGCAGGATGGAATGGTGGTATTTCCAGCTGTGGGAGAGATGTTTTGATTTGGGGCAGAGAAGGGGTAGAACTTTTCTGTATATCCTATTCTTTAGTTTTCACATAAAGCTCCTCCTGGGGAACAGGAAAGAAGAAAACACAACAGAACAAAGAATCCTTTTACAACACACACACACACACACACACACACATACACACACACATACACACACACACACACACACACACACACACACACACTTCTGCCACTTGATCATTTGGTATTCCTTACTTCCCTTCTCTGAAAAAGAAGGAATTGTGTTGATGAGATAACTTGTCCAAAATGGTCTCCATCAAACCATCTCCTGATAGTCTTCCTGACAAGGGCTACTTAGCTGCTTTTAGACTGCATAAATCACAATTTAAAAACCTATTCAGCAGAGCAAAGCATTGCGGTGACTCATTTTTCCTTGAAGACAGATGAGCAGCAGTTCATGCATTTTTAGAGAGCTCACAGATGCTGTGTAGATGCATCTATTTTGCAATTTAAATATTTTATTGTTATGACTGATATTAAAAGTCTACACTGCACCAATGCTGTGGGATGTGTGAGACAGTTAGATTTGGGGTTTACTGTGTGTTGTTTTGGAGCACCTGAAAGTCACTTTTATGGTGCTTACATTTTAAAAGATATAAAATATCATTTTTCCAAGAGTCTTCTCACATCAAAGCATATAAATACAAATAAAATATACCTAAATTGTATCTAAATTAAACCAAAGCACTCCCCAGATACAACTGCTGCATAGCCAGGCCACTGTGAGATGACTGTTAGTAATATATGGAAATACCGCTACATTGGTTGGTCAAAAAGTATGACTTTGACCTCCACAAATCCTTCAACAGCAACTAAAGCAACATGGGCCCTTTTCTCAGGATCTCAGAAGCTTCTTGACTCAGCAAATAAACATCTATAGTCTTCCATGGCAGGCTTTCTTCAGGACTCTGTCCCAAATTTGAATGGGTTATTAGCTGGCGTTATATATAGCAATTAAATATTTTGAATATCTGCCTTGCACATAGATGCAGTAAAGAGAGGTCTGGCATGAAATTTAGGACTTTAAAAATTTTTTCTTTTGGCTGGGCGTGGTGGTACACCCCTTTAATCTCAGCACTCAAGAAATAGAGGCAGGCAGATTGCTGAGTTTGAGGCCAGTCTGGTCTACAAATTGAGTCCAGGACAACCAGGGTTACACAGAGAAACCCTGTCTTGAAAAACCAAAAAAGAGAGAGAGAGAGAGAGAGAAAGAAAAAGAAAACTGAAATGAAAAGAAAAAAATCTTTATTTATTTTTTGAGACTATAGTTAGTTACCCCTCCTTTTACTCCCTCCAAACCCTCTTATCTGGAATTTGGGGGTTTTCCCTTTGGATTTCTTGCTTAACCTCTCTGAGTCTTAGTTTGTCAAATTAATAAATGAAACAGTACAGGATAACATCTAATGACCCACTGAGGTCTATTCTGGGTTTCTGGGATTTAGAAACGTCTGAACCGTTTCCATTTTCAGCTGGAGGTTTTGGTGTCTTACAGAAGGCAAAGAATGGCTAAATGGAGTTGGATAACTAGTTCCTAAACCCAGCCACATAGTGGGATTTCTCAAGACCAAAGGCAGCAGAAACAAACCAGAACACTGCATAAAATCCATGCACAACAATGGGGTGAAAGTCATTTGCAATTCTGATTCTGAAACCTCTCAAAAAACATTCATACTGGAGCTGGGTAATGCCCAGAGGAGAACAGCTAAGATAACTGGGAATCCAGGCAACTTTCTCTTTGAAGGCACATGAAGAGATTTAAGATTCTGATAAGGATGAGTAGGAGATAGAGTCATGGTTTATATACATTTTTGAAAGGTGTGTGTGTGTAGGGACGCTGTCTTGACTCATTCATCAGGTCTTGATAAGCCTACATCTGGAAAAGGCCCTTGGAGGTTGAAATGGCTAAACTAAATGCCTTTGAATGTAAATACCCATGATAGGGGTGTAGAATTGGGGTAATGAGTCTATGAACCATGTGTTCCATGAGATGTTCTATAAGCTCTTTACATTGACTCAAAGTACAAAGATATTCATTCATGGCAGAATCGATGCATGGACACTAACGTTGAGGGTGCATCGTGGAAGACAGAAAGCAGTCCCCATCCAGTAGAGACTTAGGACAAAATGGTACCAATTTGATTTTCCTTCCCCCCCTTTTGTTTTGATTTTCTTATTATTAACCCGTAGAAGGAATTGTCATTTCCAAAGAGCAAATACAAGCAGCTCAGAAGATTATAAAGTGTGAATTGAATTTTCTCCCTTGCCAACATTCTTCTATGTAGAGGAAAAAAGATTGTTCCTTTCTCATGATAAAAAAGGCATATGCATATATATGCATAAACACACATATGCAAGTATTGTGAAAACCTCTATGTGATCAGGGCATGTAAACAGATTTCTTGATAATAGTTACATAATATTTCACCGTGTGACTTGACCATCATTTAGTTAGTCTAATAATGAACATTTAAATTGTTTCCAACCTTCTTCATATTTGGAGTGTTGCAATGTGCATTTTTGAATGTTGCTCATATTTGTATTTTGCTTCTTTTGTCTGTCGAGTTGCTCCTAACAATAATTTTCTGGGAAGTAGTGCTCTTTTAATTGTATTGCATGCTATCTTATGATAAAATAGCCAAACGTGCTCTCCAAATTTTTGTCTGTTTATAAGTGTCCCCTTTCTGTACTTTGTCACAGTAGAGTGATTTTTATGCTGCCATGTCTTTATACATTTTCTCCTGGATAAACAGAAACATATTCCAAAAGTATATTACTAGTCTCCTAAGAGCAAGAGCACAGATGTTGTGAGGACAGCAAAGTAGAACTTGGAGAAATGCCAGAGAATCGTATCACTAGCCACATGGATAAAGTCACAAAGATTTTTGATGAATTTCATTTCCATATCCTTAAATACAGAATTTATTTGATTATATTGTTATTTGATTATAAAATTTACAGAATTAAAATAAGTGTAGAATCTTCATGGTAGTTAGGTCAGGTTAAAAGATATAGTGTTGGTTTTCTTTTCTGTCAACTCCATGATTACATAGATCACGTTGTTTGCCCCTTTTGACCCTTTCCTTGCTAGTCCCCTCTCCACCTGTACCCAGGAAAGTAGAAATTATTAGTACAGTTTAGACCTTTTAATTTGAAACTATTTTGAAAGTGTTAACTACAAAAAGATTGTAGTTTATTTGAATTCAAAAGCTAAGGGGTTATGGTTTCATATACAACCCAGAATTAATGCATACTACTAAAACCAGGGAGTCACATCCAAAGAATACATCCCTGCATGAAAATATTACATTACTGTAAGGCAGATGGGAATGTGTTCGTAAAATGGGGTTTTAGGGAAATCTCAGTGAGAAGTGTGTGTGTGTGTGTGTGTGTGTGTGTGTGTGTGTGTGTGTGTGTGTGTTAGTGGCTCATGTCCTACTGAAATATACCTCCTGACACTGGTTATACAACATGGTGAAAGAATGCCAGAGCTTGGCAGCTAACTGCTGGGAAAAAATAGCCTTTCTCTCTCCTCCACCTCAGCTTGCAGCATATGCTCCTAGACTGTCACAAGCAGAAAGACAACCTGAGCATCCTATACTTGAGCAAGACCTGCCCCACCCCCCACCCCACCCCCTTATTCCTGCCTAGCTAAATCCAAATGTTCCAGATTAACAGGTCAAGAGGAAGATGTTTTTCAAGCAGCATGTAGAATCTAAACTAGTAATTTCAGTACACTTATAGACTGTAACACTGGTTAGCTTCTCACTGTCACTATGGCTTTTATTACCATGACTACACTTCCCTGACCCCGTGACCAAGAGCATTCACTGGCTTTGTGATGCGTTTTTTATTTGAAAAACCATACAGAAAATTCGAAGCCCTAGTATTCAGAGGGATTTGTGTGCAGAACCTAATTCCCATACAAATTAAATAAAAATCACTTCCTCCTTTGCAACACTGCCAATTTGTTTATTTCAAGGGGGCAATTATGCCCTGCCAAAACCACGCTGATAAATAGTCTCCCTGTATTTGAATTTGAAAATCAGACCCTCAAGAGGGTTAGGCTCAGAAAGATCCCAGTGAGAGCTTACTTTGCTGGGCTTGTGCTCAATGTAAAATTTGCATCTCAATAGAGAGGGCTTCTTTTTATTTGGGGCGGAAAGAGGGAGAATGATAATGAAAGGGAGCTAAGACTTACCTTCTCAATTAAGGAGTCCCAGTGGATCAGCCTTGCTAATAGAACCCAAATTAAAATACATTTTTGAAAGATTTGCGAGAACTTATAAATACCCAGAACTGGTACTTTATTATCAGGTGTGTGTGTGTGTGTGTGTGTGTGTGTGTGTGTGTGTGTGTGTGTGTGTTTGTTAACTTTACAGTTATACTTTTGTTGCATGGTACATACCAAGTAAGACTAAAGGGAAATAAGTCTGGCTAATCAACTCTTAGCAATCAACAAAAACCTTTTCGGGCTTGAAATGGCTTCAGAACTCCTTGGAGTTCGCAAGGCACGGCCTTGAGTTTCAACAGAGAAGCCTGGGATTGATTAATGGGCGAATCTGCGCGGCTTCATCTGGATCTGAAGATTGGAGAAAGCTGCACTTCGTAAATTCACAGCCTCACAGCCAACAGGCAGGAACCTGCCAGGCTGAAAGGGTACAGCCATCTGGAACAGCAGAGGACAGGGCGAGGAAAGCTTTTTCAATTTGCAGGGAAAGCAATTACTACATAAAATGAGCGAGATGGGACCCAAAATGAATGCCCCGTCTACCCACCTGCTGTTCTTGATCTAGAAATAATTCAGGCCTTTGGTTATTTGCAGGGAGCTTGGGGAAGGGAACACATTTCATAAATCCCCATGGCTACAGAGATTGCTGCAATGGTTATCATCCCACCCAACATCCCTGGATTCCTGTGGACTGTTACATGGCTCAGCTGACTCTGAGTCACCAGTGCCTGCTGCTATGAAGAACCTTGTTGTCCTCACTGCTGATAAGCTCAGCATGAGAGATGAATCCAGGAAAATGAAATGGCTACCTTGGGCTCATTGCAAGTATTGAGAGTCCCAGTTTTACCCTCTGATGCAAGTCAGAAGACTGGAATCATAAAAGCTACCCCATTAATCCTTTAACCCATCATGCTATGAATCTGAGAATATACTGGAAAGAGCCTTTTCTTGAACTTACTTCTAGGAGTCTCAAACCGTTTCCTGGGGTCTTCGCAATGTTAAAGCCACAAACACTCAACTCGGTGATTACCAGCTACATTAAGACTCTGAATTTTGTTTCTCTAGGAAACAAACCTCACAGCAAGTGGTAGGACTGTGTTTGGGAGGGATGTCAATCCAGGGAACACTGTCGGATAAGGTGGGAAATTAGACAAGGAAGTAAACGAAGGTAGTACGGGATGTTTTCCAGCAAAACAGCACTGTGGGATCCGTAGAGAAACCTGGAGAGAGAGCGCAGGTCAAAGGTTGGCCAACTAAACCCGTGGGCCCGATCCTGATTGTGTTCAGCTTATTCAATATTATACTATTCGTCTAATTACTACTATAATGAGATATCGGAGACGATGATAGTTAAGTTATAAAGACAAAAAGTTTCATTTTCATTCACAACTTTGGAGTCAGTGATCAAATTACTCCACTGTTCTTGGTCCCCGGTAAGGTAAGGGAGTACATTAAGGTAGAATTCCATGATTGAGGAAACTCACCTTCTGAGATAGGAACCAAAGAAAAGGGTGGGATCCCACAGTCCTCCTTGTAGGCAGAAATAATTTAAGAAATTCTTACAGAAGCTTGTATCACCATCCAATAGTACTACCATGTGGACAAAGCCTTTAATATGACATCTTTTGAGGAAAACTTTAACCTATAAACTAAATCCATCAGAAAAGAATGTTTTTCATGCTTATAATGGTTTACTAATATAAAAAAAGAACCCCAGCTGTTTTGTAACATAATTAAATTATATATGTAAATATATAATATATTAAATTAATAAATGAATTAAATGAGATTCAAAGTTTAGTGTCCACAAATGTTTTACATGGAGCCCACCCATCTTAATGTGTTTGTGGCTCCCTTCACTTTTGAACACAGAGGTGGAAAATTGCACAAGAGACCACGTGGCCACACAGCCTAAAATATGTAGAACGTAGCAGAAACATTGCTAACCTATGATGCAGCACAGGGACCTCAGAATGGTTTCGTGTAGGGAACATGAAAGCACTTTCACACCAGTCTCTACCTATCCCTGTATAAAGAAAAAATCATCGCCACTGCTCCTATGTGGCTTTTTATCTCCTAACTCTTCTATCCTGTCCTGTCATAAAGGAGAACGCTCAGGTACTGTGAACTTCTGTTAAAATTCATTTCTAACTCCTGAAGGCATAATTTCATATTTCCATAATTAAGCAAGAAAGTATACAGTTTGCAAGTCATTATTTTTCTAATTTCCTGCAAAAACTCAGTTGCACTGTGGGCCCAAGAGCATAGAATAAAATACAAATTTCTGCCTGTTTTCCAAATGTGGTTTGAAACAAGCAATATTAACAAGTTACATAAAATACAGAGCCTATTAGTAGCATAAGTGGGGCAATGCAGCAGCACATTTTCCTAATAGACATTATCTATAGTAATGAGGAAGCAGATCTGAGGAACGTCTTTATATTTCACATAACTTTACTGTGACAGCTAAGTTTGGTTGTCAGCTTGACATATCTTGGAAGAGGGAAACTCACCTGAAAAATTGCCTCTGAAGGGCATCTTCTTAATTGCTAACTGATGGAGAAGGGCACAGCTCACTGTGCGTGGTGCTATCCCTAAGCATATTGGACTGGGCAATATAAGAAAGAATCTAATAATCAAGCCAGAGGAAGCAAGCCAGTTAATGGTGTTCCTCCATGGTCTCTGGTTTACTTGCTGCCTTGGCTTCTGCAGGGCTTTCCCTATAATCTGTAAGATAAAGCCTTTTCTTCCTAAAATGTATTTAGTAGGGGTTTTTATCACAGCAGCAAAAAGGCAAACTAAGACATTCATAATGCAGACTGTAAGATATTTCAGTTAGAATGTTATCAAACTCCAAATGAACACAAATTTTCCTACAATTGTACTTAATTGTATGTTCCTTGTAAATAACTGAATTAATGAAGAATAAAAGGAAGAAACATTGTCTGAATAACTAAGATAAAATTCTCATTCACCAAAGACAAACGACTTATTCTCAAAACATATATATGCATATATATATATTCTTCTATATGAACACTTTAAAAACAAAGACTAATTTGAGTCAAGCCAACCTCACATCCAAGCCTAGTTAAATGCTTAAATGGTATTCTAAAGGTAAGGAATGGCTGTGCTGCTTAAAACCCAAAATGAGCAATTCATAAAACATTAAATCCTAAACAAATTCCATTTCTCACTCAGAAATGATTTGATGTTCTCTGGTCTTGAACCTAAGCACAACTGTTTATTCCAATAACATTAATGATTCTAACATTATATTGCTAAAAAGAAAAAAAAAGAATGTGTGTTTTCCAAGGCCAGACACCAACTTGTACACTTTAGTGATCTTGCTCATAGTCTTATTATTTCATGCTATATACTCTAGAGAATGCTTGGGTTAAGAACAGCCAAATTTCATCATGCCTGCATGAGCTCCCCTGAGGATGTGAAGGTAAACCTTCCTGTCCTGGGATTTGCCCACAGACATATGTGCCTTCTACTTAAAGCTCTCCCTGTTTTCCAGTTTTAGAAGGAAGAGGAGGAGGAGGAGGAGGATGGTTGATGATAGTAGGGCAAAAAATAGTCATTTTTTCTGTCCTGGCTAGCTTCTGGTTTTCTGAATTGTTGTGCTGTTCCAAATCCAACAGGCACTTTTCTACAATTATTTAAGGTAGTCCTATATTTCCTCTCATTCATTCAGTTATTCTTTCTCATTTTATTAATCTTTGCATTTTAATACAGTTTCCCACTGTGACCTTCACCTCACCTCTAGCTAATATTCTCATTCCCTCCCTCCCTCCCCCTCTCTCTCCTTAAGCATAGCAAACAAGGAATGTATGTACTATAATACAATTTCTCATCATTACAACAGCCACCAGAAATACATAAGAGCTTTCTACAACTTTAAATGGTAGAGTAAGGAAGAAGATATTGACACCCTACTTGAAATATGGTGGGTTGAATTCTCTGAAAAATTTCAACTTGATTTTACAACCAAAACTTACTGACTGGACCTTGAAGGTCGTTTAGCAGCTGAGTATGTCTGGCTAGTAAAAGAAATAGAAGTTGCTAAACATAGCAGAGTAGAATTCCAGGTAAGGTAAAGATAGAAAATGTAGCTTTGTGATGAATAACATAGCATTTGGAATGTATTATGACTGTAGCTCACCTGAGTGCCGTGAAATTAGTTGCATAATCAATATTAGAGGAATACTATCCATGTTCTCTGTTAAACTAAGCAATGTGGTACATGACCATAATAATGTCAGTTTTGTTTCCACTCTCTCTTACATCAGACCCTATGCTTTAAACCTTAAGCTACCAGATTTGCAGAAATTGTTTCTGCAATTTTTGTGTTTTTCATTCTTCTATTGGCTCTTTGTCTTGAATAAATGCTAGCAGCTATGGTCATATTCTTGACAGGGGACAATCATTCAGTCTACCAAATTTTGGCAATACCGATGAAAGCATACAACCTTCCTTGGGCTGTTTGTTATATAGCAGGAATAGGAAATATCTGGTGAATATGTTCTAGTGCCCCTACCTGATCAGGAAAGGAATTAGTAACCATCTACATATCTCCATATGCAGATTGAGAATATTTCCCAACATAAAGTTCAGGAAACCTTTAACAATATAAATCCTAGTGATGTTTGTTTATATTCTTGGCACATTAGCTCATGAATACCATTGTTAGGGATTAATGTTGAGAAAATCATTTTTGAAATAGGCTTGATCTAGTTTTTAATTTGGAAGGGATGAAAACAAAGAAATTGAGAGCAAATAGATCATTACTCATCTAAAGAGTATTTTCTCTTTTCTGAAGAGAATGCTTACTGTGTTTAATTTCTAGACTAGCAGATGGAGTTTAGCATTTTAACACAATCACTTGGGTCTGAAAAGTCCTCTGGTGGGCCATTTGGCTCATCTCTTAGCGGTAGCACAGGTAGATCTCATTATTTTTCTTAAATCCTGTCTTAAAGACGAATGAGCATCTAATGAGTCCTTAAATGGTGGTTTTACTACCTACTCTGGTAATTTGTCTAGTAATTTCTTTATTCTAATAGCTTCATAACTTTCATATAGCAATTGCTACTGGTTCTCTGATATTTATCCAAAATGTGCCCACAGCGCCAGAAGTCCATTGCTCTATCCTCTCTACTCACCTGTTAAACATTTATTCATCACTGGTTCCTATTTTGAACCGCATCTGTCCTAACATCAAGTGTTTGGAGGATGGTAGTAGTCATACCTCTGGCCCCTGAATCTTTAACGTCCCATTGGGTAGATCTTGGCATTGCCTAGTTCTCTATTTTGTGTGTGTGTGTGTGTGTGTGTGTGTGTGTGTGTATCTAGGGCTGTGTCAGTCAGGGGTCCCTATAGTGTTCCACCCTATGGTTCAACTCTAACATTTAAATGAGAGAAACCACAACACGTTTTTACCTACATAATTCTTCCCACCCATATATTATGTGGGAGGTTTCTTTATAGTATGATTTCAGTGAGTAGCTTTCCTAATCAAAACAATCTTCCTATCTCAATAGGAATGCTGAACATTTAACCCTTAAAGAGTCTTTCTTCCTGGTTAGTTAAAAACAATGAGCCAAGATTCATGGCTGCTAATGGGCCAAAATTGTTAACCCACCATCAGACATTCTTTAGTATGAGTTCTATACATTTCAACTAACTTTCTTTCCCAAATGGAAGAAAATTGGCGTTATACTAGTATCCCCAGAAGTGATGTTGAAATAAGAGAAAGATGAAAATTAAATGACAAAAAGCATCTAAATGAAGCTTTGCCTACTTCTCCATGTGGTGATAAGATAGATAGCATGAGGTCAATTCTCATGGGCATGAAAGTAAAGACTTTCCTATTGTGTTTCTTCAAGTCTGGACTAGAGTCTATTGATTTAGAAATCAATATCTTTCCTGCTTATTAAGTGTTCTTTATTCATTAATCCAATCTCTAGCTGTCTGAGACTTCAAACATTACGTTTATGTAAGTTATTGCTAGTTGAATGGGGGAGGCTTTTTTCTTCCTTCCTTTTCACCTTCGGACAAATCTCACCTTTCCCTCAAGGCCAAGATTATTACATAGCCTCATAAAACCTTAGTTGAGACCTCAAACCTTATCCTCTATTTCTCTAGTGGAATTACTTCAAGGCATCACAATAAAGAAAAGTGGAGCTATGTTCATTGAGTAGGCACTATTTATTATGTGCCAGGCATTGTGCTCTGCACATTTCATAGGGTGTCTCATCTTAATATGTACAATAATTGTGGCAGATAGGTATGACTCAAATCTTAATGGAAGAGGGCTGATGAGCTGGCTCAACACCCAAAAGCACTTGCCATGCAAGCCTAACAATGTGAGTTTAGTTTCAAGGAGCCATGCAAAGGTGGAAACATAACATCATAAAGACATCTTATGAACCCCACTCTCATGTCCTGTTATGTGTATATACATATTAATAATATTTTTAATTAATGAAATAAAAATATAATAAACCATTTTGCTATAAGAAATAAATCTGCTTTAAAAAAAAACCCTGCCATACACCTATTAGAGAACATTAAAGCAAGGATATTATGCTTTGAGATTTTAAAGTAAATCATTAGATTAGAGAAGTCTGGAAGATTCCATTACCAAATATTTGAATATTTCAAAAACTTTCCCAGGTAGGGCTATTGGTAGGATAAGGCAAAACTTTCCTAGAAAAAATAATGCAAGCAGAAAATTCATTAAACAATTAGTAATGACAAATATTTCAAGCCCAGTGAGGTGGCTCTCACACCTGAAATCACAATACTTGACAGGACTTGCTTTTCTGTGATAATACTCTTGGAAAGACATGAACAAACATCTAATCACTCCAGATAGACCAAAGTAAGGGTATTACAATAAGTCCAATTTGGAGAACCAATGAGTTTATTGGGATTACTTACCGGAATATGAGTAAAGGGTTAGTTATAGGAGTAGAAATGACTCAGTGACAGCTGCATCATTGAAATACCATCCTAACATGAATTGACAGCTCATGAAAGCTGGAACCTGGAACATAATGCACAACCTGCAGGCAGCTTGCCAGGATGGAAAATAGTTTCCAGGCAACATGGCTAGTCTGAGTGTCACTCAACTATCCTTACAGCTTACATGCTTGAGGAGAGAAGAGTCTAGTGAATCTGATTAATTTCAGGGACTTCCTTAAGATATTAAGCTGTTTACTTCCTGAGTTAAGAAATTACCCTGCAGGATTGAATGTTTAATAGCCCTTTAGAACAGTCTGATGTTTTACCTCCCTGTAAACATCCTGTCTTAAAATACATTGTTTTATCAATGCCCTGTTTCCTAACTAGCTTCCCCCGAAGAAGGAAGGTTTTTATCTCAGAGGACATTGCATAATGCTGAAGAGGATTGCCATGAATTTGAGGAAAACTGAAACTACATAAGGAGTACTACACCAGGATGGGCTATGGAGTGAGAACTTGTCTAAAACAAAGGAAGAAGAAAGAACAAAGGAAACACCTCATAAGAAAGAGTTGCTGGTTTGACTTTCAGTCATCAAATATAATTTAAAGAATAGTGTGTGTGTGTGTGTGTGTCTGTGTGATAACAGCTAATTAATCATAAGAGGCCACATATCTAAAAGACAGTAAGAGGGAAGATATTGGAGTGTTTGGAGGAAAGAAAAAGGAGTGGAAATGATTTAATTATCTTATAATCTCAAAAGGTAAAAGAAATAATTTACAAAGCTAAGCCAAGTAGAGAAAATATTGTATCTGTCTTGGTATCCATTACTCTTTCATTTCTGATACTCACCTCAAATATCATAATGTTATTTTCTAGTATTTCTCTTAGGAAATGTCTGTCTGTTGGCAACAAATTCTCTTTGTTCACCTTCATCTGGGGATATCTTGTTTTTCCCTTAAGGATTTGGCTTGACAGTTCTGTTTTCTCACAACTTCTTTGTGGTTTGTGTTAATTCAAATGTGAAACATTTCTCATATTCAAATTGTTATTCTCCTGTAGTCACTATATTTTTTCTCTAGTTGTTTAGTGATTATTTTTCCCTTCAGTTTTAGCAGTTTGATTCTGGTCTGTTGGAGAATGGGCTTCTTTTCATTAATCCCCTTTGAGGTTGCTATAAGCTAATCAACAATTTTACTATATCTTTTATAAGAGTCACTTTTTTTCATTGAGCCAATATTAGGAGTTTTAAATGTTGGTTATTTTTCATTTGTAAATATATCCACTTGATTCCTCTATGCATATGCTACTTTCTTACTGACATTATATCTTATCATTTACTTCAAGACAATTTTCCAATCCTTTTAAGAGATTATTTATAATTTTTATTACATTTTAATTTATTTGCTGTGGGAGGATATACTATGGCCCACATTTAGAAGTCAAAGGACAACTTGTGGGAGTCAGTTCTCTATTTCTATATGGGGATCCCAGGGATTGAATTTGAGTCACCATGCTTGGTGACAGGAATCTGTATCTGCTGAGCCATCTTGCCAGCCCATTCTTGGAGTATTTAAATAATAGATTTTTTTTTTTGAGTTTTTGACAATTGCCCATCTGTGTCATTTTCGCCACTGATTCTTTTTGGTTGTTGCTCCACAGCATCAGTAATTATAGTCTCACTTTTCTGAAGTCAGAGACTGGAAAAATAAGCTTCAGGGAAGAAAGGGAATTGGGGAAGTTTGGGAAACAGACGGGAAACTATTCTTTAAACTTACTCATGAATTCATAGGGAATATCTGACATTAAACAATATACCAAAATGGTTGAGACCTAATCATAGGATAAAAAACTGCTGAGGTACCAGATAGGCCACTGGGTGGCACACATATGAGTTAGGTCTAAGGATTAAACTGGTAATGCTGTGCCATGTCTGGAACCAACACATTAGCAGGACAGAGGAACAAGAAAAACTACGAGTGCGAGATTGGCCAGAACTCAAGGAAACAGAGAAGAGGTGCTGGCAAGCCAGGGCTATCAGTAATTTCTTTAAGCCTCAGGATTTCTGTCTTTTTCGTTGAAACTGAAATAGAAGGCTCCACCCAACTTCTTTCCATCTTTACAGGAAAAGTTCGTACTTTACCTCAGTACCTACTTCTAGATTTGGGGCCTCTTCTAGCCTTGGCTATGATTAACCAAGTGAAAATAAGTTGTCAGCATCACTTTGGTAGTATTTCATTTTCTGGCCTATGTTTTGCTGCCCTCCCAATCTGATTGACACTGTTTATTATTCAGAATCTCAAAGCTCTCCCCTATGCATTCTGCCCAGCTTTTACATCTGTACTGAGTAGGAGAAACAGGTGGAGTTATTACACTTCTCTTAGAATGAAGGAGTCACATGTATCCCCTAGCTTGTTACAAACATGTCAGCATTTTTATAGTAAAAATTTAAAGCAAAATTATGAACATTTTTATTTTATTGGTAAGTATAATATAGTGACTATCTAAAATACTCGAGACATCTTTCCCTTTGGAAAACACAATGTTCATATCTCCCCTAGTCGTTGAATAAACAAAAAGAAAATCTTTATGAAACACTCCTCTCTTTAGCTCCTCCCTCCCAAATCATTCTTTTTATTTAAAATAATTTTTTTTCATTACACATATTTTGATCATGGTTTCCCTTCCCTCATTTCCTCCCAAAACCTAATCACCTCCGTACCCATCCATATTCACACATCCCTCTGTGTTTAGAAAGCAAACAAGCATATTTTTAAAAAAAGAAAGAAAAAGGCACGCACATACACCCACACACACACCTCAAGGATAGGACACATCTTTCTTTTACTTGACCTTCAAATTTTAGGATGGTATTCCATATTATATTATGCTATAATTAATTCTGATACTATTTATTCTTTTGATTTAAAGCATTTTTTATCACATAATATATCCTGATTATGGTTTTTCCTTCCTATGCTCCTGCCAATTCTTCTCCACCTCCCCTCCCATATGGATCCACCCCCTTTCTGTCTCTCATAAAACAAAACAAAACAAAACAAACAACAAAGACAGGCTTCTGTGAAATAATACAATAAAATGTGGGATAAGGAAATAACATGATATGAAACAAAAACTAAGACATCAGAATAGGACAAAACAAACAAACAGAAGGAAAAGAACTCAAGAAAAGGCACAAGAAACTAATAAAGACCCACACAAGGTCTATATCATACACTCAGGAATTCCATAAAAGCACTAAACTGGAAGCCATAATATATATGCAAAGTACATATGCTACAGTTGTCTAGCTTGGTCTTCTTGTGGGACTCGAAGGGAAACAAAGAAAACAGAAAAGGGAATTAAGGAAGCAACGCAAAGATTTGGCATTGGCAGAAGTCTAGCTAGCACCAGCCTGATCCTACAGGGCAAGGATAGCACCACAGAGTTTTGTCCCTTGTGGCAAAAGGCTTTTGATCCTACAGGCTGGGTATCCCTAGATATTAATGCTATCTTGTCTAGACTGTTAGGTACAAGAAACACTGAGGTTTCAGCATTTTGCAGATTTTGAATTATTCACATAGACTTTACCTGTTGATCTTTCTCAATTGGAATTAAAAACAAGCAAACTTTTTGAGTGTCATGTTAGTACTCAAAAGCATCATTTCAGAGCATTTACTATTCTAGATATTTGGCATATGTCCATGCTCAATCTAGACATAGCATTCAGTCGTTGGTTGTGTTGTGGAGTGCATAACCTCCCAGGCATGGCAGGCTGAGGTGGCCACCAGCTGGAAGCAATTCCCTACTGAAGAGTACAGCAGGGTAACTGTTAGCAGCTGCATCCCCAGAGCTGCTAGATGTAAAATAAATAGGGCTGGTCCTGGCTTTTGGTAAACTAGAGTAAGCAGCTGGAGATAGGGTGTGCCAGATTTGTAAACAGGGCCTGGGTGGGGCAGTCACATAGTCTTTACCCTGATTAATGATTAGTCACACACTTCAGAAGAGATAATCACCGAATGCTGCCATGTCCTTCTAAAGCAGAGAGCTACTCACCAGTTGCGACGCTGCAGGAAGCAAGCCTACAGGGCAATACTCAACCTCCAGGGCACACAGAGGGCATGAGACTCACTAGAGAAGCTTTTCCAAGATGCAGATTCCAGTGTCAATGCAGAGATTCTTCTTCAGGAACTTTGCTACAGGAGCTGCCTGTGCATGAACAAGGACAGTGTTGGAGTTTCTCAAGGAGATTATGGGGGTGGTCATGAACTCCAAGCTATTTCAATATGACAACCACCATTCTATTTAAGACTGTGTCCCCACGATCAAAGCTAAAGCAGAGAAGAGCTCATGTTAAAAGTCAGCAGCTCCTTCTATAGTGACGTTCACAACCGTAAGAAGTATTTTTATAGGGTATTTTAATTAAGCTCATATCGATTTCCTGTTGGAGGAATCCTAGCATTTGCTTTATAACGAGTCTGGAATGAAGTGATTGTCAGCATCTGGGGTATGGAAGCAAAAGCTCACGGTGTGAGCCACAGGATTTGCAGAATCCTAAATGGCAGTTGACTCCGTCAGCAGTGAATCATAGCTTTTTTAGAATCATCTGCAGATAGTCCAATGGAATATGATGCTTGTTGCCAGAAAGAAAATATTCTTAAGACTGCTTACAAAATACCTGGCACTCTGAGTAAAAACGTACGGTATGGATGGGTCTGGGACGGAAGCATCCGTTCCTGCAGTTGTGACTGTCCACTTAAATTGATATCAGCATCAGTTATATGGCCTTCCACTATAAAGGACAGTATATTGATTAGTATCCATGTGTGTTTAACAATGCCAGCTCAGTGCTGGAGATATAGACAAAGCCTAAGATCTGAAATTAAACAGTATTTCCAAAGGAACAACATTAAAGAAAAAGAAGCCAGTCATATGACATATAGGTGTAATTTGGTAGATAGGATAACCAAGACATTATGACTAGCCTCAGCTACATAGCGAGCTCCAGCCTATGCTATAGGGTATGATCCTGTCTGAGAGCTGAGTACAGCGGTTCATATCTGAGATATCATAACTCACGAGGCTGAGGCAGGAGGATGGTTTTAAGAGGCTGAGGCCAAAGTGGGCTACCCAGTGAATTTCAAGCCAGCCCAGGCTATATAGAGTGAGACTTTATCTTTACAATGAATTAGTTCTTAATTAATAAAATGTAAAACCACGGGGTCCTTAGCTCACAGCAACTGTGGTTACTGCACAAGATTAAGCCCATTAATCCTTCACTTATGGGGGATGGGTTTATGATGTCCTACCCCTAGCTGAGGAGCTATTGGCAGATAATAGTTGCTAGGGGAAAGGGAATTGTTTTTCTTCTGGAGTGTACGCCATGCTCTACTAAAGAGCCCAACAGCCATGTTCATGCAAGCAACCCTAATTAAATTCAATCACAAAAAGAGCCATGAAAATAGGAAGGATACTTGCTGGGAGAAATAAGGGATTCCAAGAGAGTAGGAAGGGCATAAGAGAGAGCAATGGGGGCAAATATGCTCAAACTGCCAAAGAACAAGTAAAAACGTTAAAAACAACAACCATAAAATCCTGTCTAAAAATAAATAGTACATAAATAAAACAAAACTAACACAACAAACCAATGTCAATCAAGTACTCTTTTTGTGTGTTTGTAGGAATTTGGCTCTATACTGTGAGGGCAAAGGATGCTTAGGAAGATCTACCTAATTAGATGAAGTATTTCCCACAGAGACTTGAAAAGAAAATAAACAAGTAGTTATACACTGTGGCATGTGCTTGTTTTTTTCCATCACTTTATTATTTTAGCAAGTATGGTACTACACACTTCGATAAAGCAGTTATTTTACTTATTTAAGACTGTTTGTCTTAATTTATTTTTAAATGTTTATTTTGTTTTTTTAGGTTTAAAATTTTTCCTACACATAAACAAATATATTTTACAATTAAACATAGTTCCCCACCCCCTTTGTTCTCCCAGTCCTCAGTTATTTGACTTATTCTTTAAGATCAAATGAAAGCTGAGTTTCTTTTTTCCTTTTTCTTTTTTTACATATACATTTATATTATTACACATAAACAAAATAAACTACATACAGCAAGAAGAAGCAAGAAACAATCAGGAGTTATATAAATGCTACATTCATAGTGATTTGGCTATTTGTATTTGGCAACCTTGGAGAAAATATCTTTCCTATCTTGATGAGTCTAAACTTCTGAGTGTAAATGGAAACTGAATTTAATATGGTTCTATTTCAGGAAAGCTGACATGTGAGGGAGTATGTTACAATTTTATGGGCCATAACAAACACACAAAACTTTAATTATTATTTAGATCAAAATAGCATTCATGATCAAAGCAAATATGAGGCCTGGGATTGGCTGCTTCCAAAGTGGGTATCATAGAGGCTGACCTCTAGGACATATTTATAACTATATCATACCTTTCTGAAAATGTGGGAAGCATCTAGCTGTTTACATTCATGGTAATGACAGCCTCTTTGTCTGCTTTTGCCATACAGTTAAATGAGCTTGTTGTTTGTTGATAAATCCAAAAAGGGCTCAGGAGGTCAAAGTAACCAGCCAGTGTTGTGGCAAGCCACAATCATCTGCCTTACATCCTCACGGAGAAAGCAGCCTTGAGTTGAGGCAATGAGTCAGAGGCGAGAATTGATTGACAGGCCTCATTTTTCTAGCACCTTTTATGTGCTTGTGAAAGCAAGCAGACTAGAGTAGTCATGCCTCTGAGAAGAAGTCCAAAACAATAAACAGAGATGAGTTGCCGAGGCAGCCAGGAAGCTGTGATCCTGCGAGGCCATTGTGTTGCCTGGCCTTAGCATTCTCTCAAGGAACACAGAGACCATGCAATGAGTCTGGATGACCTTGGGCAGACATGCCTTCTTTACTGGGTATGTTTTCTGGGAATCTGATTATGAGATAAAGCATAGGAGACTGTGTGCTTATTTAGGGTTGTACCCTTGGGATCAACATCTGGGAAAAAGAAGATAAGGAAACAGGAGTGGGCAGAAGAAAGCCAGTGGTGTCTCAATCATGGCCTGAAAGACTCCACACACCTAGAATGTTGCCTCAGAATTCTCTTCAGTTGGGCCAAGATGGGTGGGAATTTATAATCTTTCACCTGCATGTCACTATGTATGGTCATCCCAGAAACTCCTGAAACTTGAAACTACTTGATGGTTCCAGTTATTATCTGTCAGCTAATGAAAACTTGGAATTTCTACTAGCTCTAATAGGCAAGCCATGATTCTTGAATTTGGTTGCATGTGTCTCTCGGAATGATTTTATTTCAACATGTGACATGAAAGGACAAATGTTCAGACTTCTGGATCTGGCCATCACCCTGTCTGCAGGAACGGAGTGAAGTGTAAAACGGGAGTGACTCCAGACTTGGATTGTGTCTAGATCATCGAAAGCAGTGGATGATCGTATCATGTAAGAAGTTGGGCAACAGGGAAGCAGTCGGCACACAAAATAACAAATAAGACAAGCCAGGAATGGTGGCTTTCTTTCCTCCCAGTACCTGTGAGGCTGAAGACCTGAGTTCAATTCTCAGAACCCATATAAAGGGAGAAGGGAAGAAGTAACTCCACAAATTTGTCCTCTGACACCCTCCCCCCAAAACACAGTGGCACATGCATGTAAGCACATTAATAATAATAAAGACAATTAAAATGAAATACAAATCAGGAGGAAAATGGCATTTAAAAGTCCACGCAGCAGCAGGAATCCCGGGGAAAACATAGCACGCGCATGAACATTATGAAGACTGACCTTGACTAAGTGTCTATACAGTATACACATATACTCTCATGAAATAATTTTGCAGCTTACTCATGGTAGGCATTAGTGTACCCATTCTGTGGACAAACAAGCCAGTTCCAAAAGGAACTCAAAATTGTACAGCTGCTAAATGGCAGAAATTCTAGACACAAATTCTAGTTTACTGGATTATATGACTGAGGCAAACTAATCATCTCGCTATTCCTCGGTGTCCTCAGTTTTAAGATAGAAATGTCAGTGTCTACTATTTCTAGCTGTTATGACTATTATACGAACTCCTAGAGTTCTCACAGCAATGTCTGGCACATCTTACGTGCTATGAAACTGCTTACTAAGTAAATTGGTCGGAACAGTTCCAAAGCCTTGTCTAAAGACTGGTATGCTATCCTGGCATACTCATTCTTAGAATGTGCTGGAGAGACAGAGGCAGCCTAAGTGGTAAGTAGCTAGGTTTCCAGGCAAAACCAATCAGCCACTCATTCACAGATTGTGTGCATCTTTGTATTTGTGCTACTCAATTTTCTAGGTAGTAGAGCCAAAAGAAGGGACAGACCAGCCGAATGAGAAGGAATTCTGGTGGTAATTGAGGAGACAAGACTCAACAGGAACTATAACATAAAGGGAAATAGGAACGGACCTCCAGAGTTGTCCCAAGCTATGGATAGAAACATTCCTTGGAATGATAAGGTCTTAGTTTAAGCAGCTTCTTCATTGGATCAGGAGCCCAGAAGGTGGCTGACAGCTGACTGCCACCTTCCAGCAGCATTACTAGTATCATAGGCAATAACTGCCTTATTTTACAGGGCTATCAGGGTGTCATATCCCCTGGTGCCTACTTTAGTAGATTATTCTACTATTTATGTGAATTTTGTATAAATCAGTTGTTGCCTCCAAAAAAATAAATGCAGAACATTCTAAAATTTCAACAACATTCTTGGGGAAAAGTGCAAAGATTAAAATGTTACTTTGGATTTAAGTAGCTAGACAGACAATGCAATGCTGGACCAATGGTCCCTGCATCACACAGGGGCAAGAACAAAATTCTACATCTGAAAGTTGTTTGGAAGAGAGCACTGGCATATCAGTGATTTGAAAATGGGATACCGTGGGGCTGGACAGATGGCTCAGAAGTTAAGAGCACTGTTTGTTCTTCAGAGGGTCCTGAGTTCAATTCCTAGCAACTACATGGTGGCTCGCAGCATGCAGGCACACATGCAGCCAGAATACTGTATAAACAATAAATAAATAAATCTTAGGCTGAGAGCAGTGGCACATGCCTGTAATCCCAGCACCCAGGAAAGCAGAGGCAGGTGGCTCTTGTGAGTTTGAGGCCAGCCTGATCTACAAAGTGAGTCCAGGACAGCAAAGGCTACAACAGAGAAACCCTGTCTTGAAAAACAAACAAACAAACAAACAAACCAAAAAGAAAAAAGAAAATGTGACACCATAACTTCTTATACAACTTTAAAACACATCAGCACTGCCCACATATTCTAGAATCCTTGTGAGGAAAGAAAGCTGTCATCAAAATAAGAAATTGCTTTGTGATGTTGGCAACGGTTTGTTCTGAAGCCACGTTCAGAATTCCCAGCTTCTGAATTCTAACCAGTCATTGTTGCTTCATTCTGGAGATGGTGGCTGGAGATTGTGGTAAGAACGAAGTCTTTGCCCTTTAAAGCATCTTAATCATGATTTTGGCAGCATGGAAGCCTTGGACTTAGTAAACCGAGCAGCCACTTCCGTAGCAGAGAAATAAGCTACTGTTTGAACCAGGCAGGGAGCTTTCAGCTGGTGTTTGTTGACCTGAGCTGAGAGAAACAAGATGACAGATTGGACAAGCAGCACACCATGCAATTTATGCCCTTCACGGACTGTCAAGCATTAATTTAATTTAATTTTAATCATTACCATCTGGTCCTTATATAGCAAGACAGTTCCAAATAGATGTTTCCTTATCGTGAACAGAGCTGTGTTTTGGACAGCAGTCACTTCCATACACCCCACGAAAGGGGCAGAAACAGCACCAGAGGGGAGATGTGTAGTGATATCAGACACGTAGCCATCAGCAGTACAGGAAGCTGTAAATGGGATCTGTTGGTGCTGGTCCCACTATGGGTCAGTAGACCCTTCTGAAGCTCATCATGGAGGCTGAAGTACCAAGCCATTTACTTGTCTTCTTGAACATTGGCTAAGGGCTGGGGTGGTTTTTTTTTTTTTGGGGGGTGAGCAGAGGCACATGACTGTGGCTTATACTCCTAGAGAAGCCAAACTAACTATTATGTAACTATTAAGCTCTGTCAATTCGGATACAGACTGGGACTAAGTGGCCTTTAAGGTTCCTTCACCCCTGAGAATTGGTGATTCTCTGTATGGATAATGGTGCCAGACCCAGGAAGGAACAAAAGAATAATGAAGCCACACAGGTCAAGTCAGTCTCAGAGAACATTTTTCTTTCTGGCCAGTCCCCACATTGAACCTAGTGTTATTAGTAGCTAGTCAGCAGGAGGATGGTTGCCAATGAACTCATAAGGATTGGAGAAGGAAGCCCTCCATGTTTCTTAATTTTAATGTCTCCATTGCCGAGTGGCTTCTTAAAAGCTGGAGGATGATATACAGCAAGCTAGCCCTGACTCCATGACTTAAATACACTGAAGCTTGTTCCTTTCTTCACGAGCACAGACTGTATGACTTTGTGATGAGAACAAGTGTTTCCCTTTCCTCTGTAAATAGAAGCAGGTCTTCCCTCTTGATCTTCCTGTAGTGATCTGTTGTATTTCACTCTCCCTCAAGCAACATAGCTGCCATCTCCACGACACCAACCTGTGTTTGCTTCGGAGAGTTCATTGTTATGGGGCCTGTGGACTATGAATTTTTTTTCCATAGAAGGAGTCAGGGACAGGAAGGCTCCTAAGGACCTCTACTAAGTATCCAACCATTACTCACAGCCATATGTGCAATTATGCTCTAAAAGCATTGTGGTCTCAGGGTCTTGAGGAAGGCTAAGGGGTACAGACTGAGGAAGACTAGAGGAAGGGCCTTCATTTACAGGCATATGAGGGACCTATCATCCATTTTGGGTGGAGGCTTTCCAGTGTAGCTGCTTCGGGGTTACTTACACCAGGCAGTAACCACTCACACATGTTACATTAAGTAACCCCAGAAGGATCTTTGGTCCCTCCCACCAGGATGAACTGTAATGGAATCATATTTTGATTTGCCATTGTGACTTTAGGTGGAGGGGGTAGATATTGTTCCTATCTTCCTCAGGCAAGGGATGCTGGCAATATAATTTAATTTTACATACATGCTTATTGTCAAAAATCCAGGCATTATAAGGAAGTAACAAACTGGTAGCACACAGATATAGACAACTATTAATCTCATTTAGGTATGTGTGTTTACACACACACGTGTATACACACACACACACACACACACACACACACACACACACACATGAGATCATGATCATCCTTTAACACCATGGTTAAAGGAAAGCTAAATCTCTTGTTGGGGGTTTTCTTCTCCAGTCAGATGTCAGAATAAGTAGAAGAAATATCCAGAGGCTCCAAGCAGGAAAAAGGTGAATGGTACTATGAAAAGTTCCTATTTGAAATTTCAAGACTCCCTGTTATTTCCAACCCCAGCTATGTCTCTCCAACTCTTGGCAACCACCAAGGACAAACCTTCCAGCACTTCTGAAAGACAAGGCCATCTCATTGTGGAATGTGCATCTTCTATTCTTTCTAAGAAACATTATTGCTTTCCACTACAAAAAGGAATAGAAAGCACTTTTCATCCTAGAGGGCAAAGGGGAAGTGCAACATGAACAAATGTGCAAAAGAGAAACTATAGCACCATCATAAAGGAGAATCATTTTTGTGCTCTTTCCCTGATTTTAAGGAGTGTCTTGTACATGTTTTCTGGGTTTTTTGTTACAAAGAAAGATTATTTCTTAGAGAACCTATTCTGATACACTTGCAATAATATTAAAAGGATACAACCCACAAATAATCTGGCCCTTGGAAAGTGCAGAATTTCAGCTTTCTGCTTGGAGGGAAATCCATTCGCAAGCTCTAGAATTGCCAGAAGGTAGAGGTCCACAGAAACAGGCTAGATAAGGAAGAGTGGAAGGGGCCCAGTGTGTTTCAGTGAAGAAGGGATGTCTTAGATCAGTGGAAACATATAGGCTGGATTTATTTTCTATTTTTGTGGAAGTTAAAACTAGAGAGGATCAAATATAGAATGAGTCACAGAGATGGCACCTACAGTTAGAGAGAGTTGGGGAAGGAAAGAGTAAAAGCAACTAATATTTACAAACAGGTTTATTTATTTTTATTTTGCATGGATGAGTGTTGTGTCTTATGTACATACACATGCATCTGCACTTCCTGTGTGCCTGGTGCTCAAGAAGGCCATCAGAGGGAGCCATATCACCTAGCATTGGAGTTATAGAAGGTTGTAGGAGCTGGAAATTATAGGAATCCTTTGCAAGACCAGCCAGGACTTTTACCTGCTGAGCCATCTCTTGAGCTCCCAAGTCAGCTAATCTTCATTGAGTATCTATTTTATGTCACAAGTTGTGCTACATTTCTTGTATAACTTCATTTTTTTTTTTTACAGCATCTTAAAAGGTAACTTGTTAGTAGCACTTTTTAAATTGTGAGTTTGTCTTTCGTTTTCTCTCTTACCCCAGAAAACATGAAAATAATTGACTGGAGTATTACATTTGTTTAATATGCTTTACGGCACCACAACTGAGCAATATTACTCTATTCTTAACCCTCTAAGCTAATCTGGCTTTCTCCCATTCTAAGTGCCAGATGTCTATCCCTGAATTCCCTATATCCTCCTCTACTCCTTCTCCCTGGCTGGCAGGAAGTCCAGCCTTATTCTTTTCCTTGCTCAGGGATTGGCTATAATCTGCTTTATTGGCATATCAGGGGACAATTGGGGAGCAGTGTTTACAAAACATTGAGACAGGAGATTCTCAGAATAAGGATTGCAACCAGGTATGGAGAATACAGAAATCAACATTTGAATTACACAATAATCTTATGCCTACAATGACTAAAGAGTATTTTTTGTAGCTAAAAAGTCTGAGTTGGATAAGTTATGTAACTTGTCCGAAGCTACACACTTCTTGGTAGGTCAACCAGATAGAAAGAACCTCAGATTTGTTTGGCTCTTAGTGGCCTGTTTCCTTCATATCACACTATCTGGAGGTGGAATGAGTAGTCTTTATGCACTAATGTGTTTCTTGGTACTGGGATAAATTAAGGCAAACAGAGCTGGCACCCATAATTTCTGACAATCCCTTTAGCTACATCTTGCAATAAGTTCCTTAACTAAAACCCATCACTCTGCCTTCGAGAATGTCTATTGTGAACACAATTAGAATGATGTTTTTGACTCAGCCATCATTCTTAGCAAATGGAACTGAAGGTTTCTAGGACCCTCTGGATCCTGCTACTTTGCTATTCTCCCATGCTTCTCTCATCTAGAGTCCCAATGGGATGTCCTCCCCTCTGTCCCAGTTTCCTGGTAAGTGAAGGCTTTCATGGGACATGCCCCTTGGGCTAGTATACTGATATAAGTGCGTATATACCATTTGATTCTTTCTGCTTCTGGGTTAACTCACTCATTATGATCATTTCTAGCTCAATCCATTTGTCCACAAATTTCGGGAATTCCTTGTTTTTAATAGCTGAGTAGTGTTCCATAGTGTATATGTACCACAGTTTCTTTATCCATTCTTCTACTGAGGGACACTTAGGCTGTTTCCATGTTCTGGCTATTATGAATAAGGCTGCTAGATCTAGCCAATGGGCAGAACACTCTCCACAGTTGAATGGAGAGTGGGGTATGACTTTCACACGTACTCTGGTGCCTCATATTTGACCATGTCCCCTGGATGGGGAGACCTGGTGGCACTCAGAGGAAGGATAGCAGGTTACCAAGAAGAGACTTGATACCCTATGAGTATATACAGGGGGAGGAAATCCTCCTCAGGAACAGTCGTAGGGGAGGGGAATAAGGGGAAAATGGGAGGGAGGGAAGAATGGGAGGATACAAGGGATGGGATAACCATTGAGATGTAACAAGAATAAATTAATAAAAAAAAAAAAGAAAATGGAACTGAAGATACAGTCCCATGAATGTTAAAGGATTAAATTCAGTTTTTGTTATTGGTAGCCTACCCATATTCTTTCAAAATTTACCATCTAACATTGAGGGAATCATTCCATAAGAATGCACAGTTTTCTAAGGAATTTCATTTGTTTTGTTTGTTTGTTTGTTTTTGGCTTTTACAGAGCAAACTGAAAGTGCTAGAGAATGAATACCCCCTAAGGCTGCCCTCATCCAGTGACTGAAAACGTATCCAAATATTGCCAGATATATCTGTGAAAACAAAATAATCCCCAGTTAATAATGGCTCCTACTTGCTTTCGGTGTCCATAGTAAATGTGCGTGGAGGGGTGTAGGATGTGATGAGGCAACACTGTTTGGGTGGGGTGTGGGCGAAATTCTCAGTGAGGTGCAGACTTTTCTGGAGGGGACATCTGGCATGAAGAGGAGGTTCTCTCTCTCTGTCTCTCTCTCTGTCTCTGTGTCTCTGTCTCTGTCTCTGTCTCTCTCTCTCTCTCTCTCTCTCTCTCTCTCTCTCTCTCTCTCTCTCTCTCTCTCTCTCTCTGTGTGTGTGTGTGTTGAAGGAGAAAAATGATCCAACCTTATCTCATAACACTGCTTGATGTCAGGCAGTCCCTTGTCTAAAATAGATGAGCAGGTTATAGCTAAACTCTGAATCCCTTATAGTTTCCTTTTTTAAAAAAATAACAAGTACACAGAGACCATTATGCTGTTTGTGCCAGCATCAATTTTCAGGTGAGTCCAGTTTGGGCATCAAGCCTTTAAGCAGCCCTTTTAGAGCTTTTCAGGTTCTGACTACTAAAAAGTCAGACTGGAGCCAGGCACAGTGGTGCACGCAAAATCAATATGCTGGTCTTATATGGAGAATGGTGTCAATTAGAGGAGAGGGTTAGATAAGAGATGCAAATGCCTTCTTAGATAAGGACCAGATGTGGCTGGTATGTGGACAAATGAGACCCCTGAAGAGCGCAGCAGATTTTAGAGGATGGTAATAGAGATACAGATGTCTGTTATATGAAGGGACTCTAGACAGTCAGGGGCTAGCAAGCATGTCTCTGGCAGGCCTTGCCCTGCTCCCTCATTCCCTCTATCTGGCTAAAAACCATTAGACTATATCCCTAAAGCTAGCCACCAAGTCTATTCCCTTATTTGACCCGCCCTCCTCCTGAGGCTGACTACCAAGGTCCTGGCATCAAAGTGTTGAAGTCCAGCCACCCAAAGCCCCCTTTGATTCACCTAATAACAACACCCTAATCAAAACATACCACAGTATCCTAGCCCATTCTAGACAGACCTCCCCCCTCTCAATTTTTCTTTTCTTAAAAGTTACACCTGCAAGGTCATTTCCTGCCTGAGTCAGAAAGCAGCCACTTTTACTTCTCACTCTCCACCCTCGACCCCCTCCTCCACTTAATAAGGGATCTCTCTGTGAAAACCGGTGTTTGGGTGTAGTTTGTGCCTAGTCCAGGGTCTTCTTCAGTACTGTTCCCTAATCACACTCCATCCATACATAGAAGGACATAGAGAATTAATCATGACGACGACATTATCCATTACTTCTCTTATAAAATGAGATCCTAGTAGGAATTTCTCAGTACAATTAATTCTGGTACCTCCCTCAGCCAAGAGGTATAGCAGGCTATGCTTTTCCTGCCTAACTACCCTTGTATCATTTTTTCCAGTTTGCTATGCTCACCACCCACCATCAGTGTCTACCTAAATGATGATTAGTACCCATGACTTCTTTAGTGTCTTGTTCTTGGCCTAATGGATTTGCTTACCTAGAAGGGAAGACCCTGGAAGTTTCTATTACCCTGAGGCAGCTAGTTGGTAGAAATAGAAAAGCCTTATCTCCATGCTTCAGGCTGAAATAACCTCCAAGGATAGTTTGAACTCTGGAGCTCTCCCTTGAGATTAGAACAAAAGAGAGACTTTCTGAAGTTGCAGCTTTGTATCTTTTTTGACCTCTTTTCTTTTTCCTGTCTCTACATGACCTTTTGGTCTTCCCTTGGAGTGGTTTTCCAATAAATCACGTACATAGGAATCCTCATGTCAGCATTTGTTTCTAGAGAGTTTGCCCAGCACAGGAGCATCTTAGGTACCTTTGAGCTGAAAGGGAGATAAATACTATGAATTCTATCACTCACTTGGAATATTCCAGAAACTTATCATCACCAACAAAGTAGGTCATTATCTGTTTCTTGGATCATAGTCTTGGGCTGTAGAATTGACAGAACAACACAGCTCTGCCATTCACATACTGCATCCATAACCAGCAGAACCACGGAGGAACCCCAAGAAGTATTATTGAAACCTGTTTAGCCAAGGGACAATAGATGAGCTAATCTTGTTAAACCTTTAAAAAAAAACGCTTGGATTTTAGACACTCAAAACCATGTCTCTGGGTTTTCAGGCTTGAAAGCCACAGGGAATCACATTTCAGCATGATGAGTCTTTAGTGAAAGGATCTTGATAATTTTGTTCCAAAATGGATTGGTGATATACCCCCATGGTTTGCTTTCTACTGGTTCACAGTGTTTTCTCATTCATTATGTAATTTGGCTTAGTAGCACATTTGTGAGATGCTAATATCCCCCTTTTAAAGGCAAGAAAGCTGAGGCTAAAAGAGGGTATTGTACCAGCATGATTCTGACAACAAAGTGTTTAATCACCAACACTGCGTAGCTCTCTCTGACTTTGATTCTATTCTCTCCACAGAGACTAGTACCACATATTTCATATTTTCACCTGAGCAGGGAAAGGAGACGCAGGCTTCATTTAAATTTTTTAAATGTATGTTTTCAGCAACAGAGAAGTCAACTTTGAAAGTAGTTGCAAAATAATTGATTTTTAGTTCATTTACAGTAAGGTCCCAAGTTTAGAGCAGAGGTTTCTTTTCTTCCATGGGGTTCAGAGTTTTACCACTAATAGGATATGACTATTTGACAGAAAATACATGAAAATGTTCTTAATTGTGAAACAGCTCAAGGTAAATGGCACTTAACAAATAGAATGCTTGGCATAAAATCATAAAGCTGAAAAGACCTTAGAAGAATATTAAGGTCTGTCTCTACTTTTCAGTGAAGACCAGCTAAACTTGTAATGTATGTGTTTAATTTTGATAAGATTTATAAATATACGTTATTTAATTTTTATTCTCATTCACGTCATGTTTCAGCTAATGGTGAGGTACCTACAAACACAGGACTCTAATATCTATTTAGAAAAATGACCTTTATGGCATTCCAAAGAACTTTCTAAGTACAATGAATGCAAGAAGTGAATAATACATACTGCATAGAAAACAATGTTTTCTTCTAGCTTGTAACTTATAACAGAGGTTCTTACTGGAATGATTAGAGAAGTGGTAGCAAGGTAAATGTGATGATGCGTGCCTGCAGCTTCACCACTTGGAAAATTCAGGGTCATCCTTGGATAAATAGGGAGTTGGAGCCAGTTTCAATTATAAAAACAAATAAATAAAAAGAAATAAACAAATAAAAAGAAACAAATTATACCCAAGCTCAATATATAGCTTGTTACCATTTTCACATTTAGTCTATAAAGAATACAGTGACAATATAATACATTACAAATAAGGACCCTTGGTAGGGAGATAGGCGTCCTACTAACAATTATATTAGAGCCAAGCATGGTGGTACATGCCTTTAATCCCAGCACTCAGGGAAGCAGAGGCAGGCAGACCTCTGTGAGTTCGAGACCAGCTTGGTTGACAAAGTGAGTCCAGGACAGTAAAGGCTACACAAGGAAACTTTGTGTCAAAAAAATCAAACCAAAACAACAACAACAACAAAACCCTAGCAATGATATCAGAACCGTAAAACAGTTCTGAGGAAAGGGGATCCATGGCTACTCACTGAGACAATGAGGGACTGGGACTGTAAGCAGAGGAAAAGTACTGTATCCAGCTCTAAATTAGTAACCGAGGAAGTTTTTAGACACAAATGATTATAAGGAAACTTTTAATGTTCTTAACTTGCCTTAGAATTATGGTTTTACAAAAACGGGACACAGAATAGACTCCGTTCCAATGACTAGAAGATATGGGAAAGTTAAACTCTTATCTGAAAAGGTTGTGAGACTGCACACCGTAGTCCCACCCACTGTCCTATTAGAAACTCCCAGTCCCACCTCCTAGACTCTATAACTTACTTTTGTTCCTGCCTTTCCACGCACAACTTCTCGGACGATCTACGATATCCTGTTTCTGGAAGCAGGCTTCTTCGTAAGCTAGATCTTGCTCCATCTTACTCACCAGCCATGAGTGCCCGGAGCCGGACCCTGAGCCGGACCCATCGAAATTACCCAGCTGAGATAGAAGCCACTATTGACCGCCTGATCAGCCTGCATGTGGAAGCCTCAGATACTTATCTCTCTCTGGCGTTCTTTTTCAAAGATAAGGCATCTGTGGAAGTGGCAGGCTTGATTCACTTCTTCCGAGATCTGTCTGAAGAGAAGCGCCACGGTGCCCACCTTCTCCTGATGCAAAGTCAGCAGAGCAGCTGTGACCTCTTCTCCCATGAGCAGACGATGCCCTCATATCAGTGTGATGGGATGCTGGATGCCATGGAAACTTCCTTGGCCTTGGAGAAGCACCTGTACCAAGTCCTTCTGGAGCTTCACGCCCTGAGTTCAAGCAACAGAGACCGCCACCTCTGCCATTTCTTGGAGACGCGCTTCTTAGAGAAGGAGATGAAGCTCATGAAGAAGTTGAGAGACAACCTGAGTACCCTCCGCCAGCCCACCAGCGAGGAGGTCAGCCTGAGTGAGTGTCTCCTCAAAAGGATCACGTTCACTGGTGACTAGACATTCCTGGAGTTCGTCACCCCTTGTCGAGCCGCCTCTCTTTTGCTGATAGCGGCTTCTCACCCAGCCCAGCGTCTCCTGCTAAAGCTACTTGCCAAATGGATACAAAAATGTTTCTTTGTGTAGACAAAAACAGCTAGGTTGCGGGTGGCATGAAGAATTTGTTGTCTGACAGTCTCTAGCAGTGTTAAGTAAGCCATTCTTTTCTGAGTCTTCTGACCACTAAAGAAATGAACCTGTGTGTGCTTTGTCTGTTAAAAAAAAATCCATAATAATTCGTAAAAATTGTATGCAGTCTTAGTGGGGTTGTGATTTGAACCAATTTTGGCTCCTGGATTGTGCTCCAGATGCATTCTAAAATGTATGGTTACTTTTTGCTTGCTGAAAAGATATGGACCGTATCCTATTGAACTGTGCCAAGTCTCCACCAATCACCGTGTAAGTGCTCTTCCTGATTTCCAAGTTTATGTGATCTCATCTGCTTCATCGGGTGAACTCAAGAAGCAGCAGGCCCCCCCCCCAAAAGCCATCAGGACATGGCCTGTCAGGCTGCTGCTGAGAACAGGACTATCACACTATGTACTGATCTCTCCATAAAGCTTCTCATGGAAAAGTTGGGATGGGCTTATGACTAGAAATACTGCTTCTTTTGGTAACTGGCTTGTTTTTGCTCTTTGGACATGAACCAGTAGGACCAAATTCCCCTTCATAATTGCCTGCTTCACCTCTTAGGGCAAATTTTGCAATCCAGATAAAGTAACTAAATAAGGCTATATAAGCATTGCTGTGTATCTTTTACTAATGTGTGTGTGTGTGTGTGTGTGTGTGTTTGTGTGTGTTATGGATTCTTTTATGCCACTTTAATGTTAACCATTCTAGACTGCAACCGAGAATATATAGGTAAATAAACATTGTCACTGAAGATTTAGTCTCTGTGGTTTATTTTAAAGAAAAGAGGAGAAAACGTCAAAGCAGCCTGAAGAGAGCCAAAGTGGTTCAAGTGGGTCATATAGACCCCCCTTTTCACATATAGTCAATGGACAATTCATTCTCCAGGGTTGTGGGGAGAGCGGGAACTGCTTCTGACCTGAACTCTGGTGCCTGGGAATTGATCACTTCCCCTTGGCTGGGAGGCCCTGCAGGAACAGAGGAAGGGAGTGCAGGCTATCAGGATGAGACCTGATAGGCTGAGGTCAGACTGTTGGGGAGGAGGTCCTCACCCCTGTTAGAGTCTAAGAGGGGGTGGGGAGGTGGGGGGACTGGGGGGCTGGGGGGTTGGGAGGCTGGGGGGAGCAGGGGGTGTAGAAATGTGTTTTGTTTTTTTCTGGCCTCTTTTTTTCTCTAAATTTAAACCTTTTTATCCTGCAGATAACAATATAGTAGATGTCTTTTGTTTTCCTTGAAATCTGGAAAGCTGGAGTTGTAACTTTTTCTCAAACCACAGACTTGGGGCTAGGTTACAGATGGCCGGAGGGAAGGCAAGATAGCTTTGCTAAAGGTAAAGCTGAGTTGGGGATTGTGTTAGGGCTTCCTGTTGCCACAGCCCAAGTTAAACTAAATCAGCTAGTTCAGAAAGAAAAGCAGGAATAAAGAGCGCACGCCCGCGCGCGCGCGCGCGCGCGCACACACACACACACACACACACATATAAAACACATGCTATCATTTCTTTTATTTTGAAAGAGAAGCATAGAAAACATTTTACAGAGATTGGGACAACTGTTGTTTAGTTCAGGAAAAAAAAAAAAAACCCTGATCTTCCTGTTTTGTGTAAAGTATCTGTAGATTCATTGGTTTTCATTTGATGCAAATGAAGGCTTATCTGTATGTATATGCACCGGATACATTCCTGATGCCCGAGGAAGCCAAGACAGTGGGTTGGATGGTCTTTGACTGGGGTTATAGGTGATTGTGAGCTGCTGTGTGAGTACTGGGAACCAAACCTGTGTCCTCTGCAAAAGTAGCAAGTGATCTTAAGTGCTGAACCATTTCTTCAGTACTCACAGAAAGTTTTGAAGATGATAAGGACTATAATAGAACCATTATTCCTAGAGAAAAAGAGTATCCCCATTTGCTTATAGTAAGGAGTAAAAGGCAATAGATATATAAGGAGAACTGATAACATTTGTCTTAGATTGGATTTAACATTAAAATCTCTGTACTTGATATATATGGAGCAAAAATTCAAATTAGCACTCAAAAGTGCTAATAAATAATAAAGCTGTAGGTTCAATTTGTTTTATGATATAACTGTTTTGTGGGGCGATTAAAGCTTCCCAGATGGGCCAAAATACTCTATGGTCATCAAAGAATGCTTGAAAAAGAGCATTTGCTGAGCAAAGAATAAATTATTCAAAGACATGATAAAATATTACTTTGGCTCTTAAAAGGGGCTAAGGTCCTTTGCAAATTTATCCGTGGAAAATGGGGATTTTGTGACATTACATTTCTCAAGATTAATTTAGAAACAAGTCCCTCAGTGATTTTCTCTGGGGTAAGCACTTTGCACATGCATTTGAACAGACCTATAATAAATGCTTTTTATAGGCTCAGACAAGATTCCTTACACCAATCTTGAGGACTCTCCTTGAGATACCATAGATAATTAGTTTTTTAAGTCATCTTCCTGTCACTGAAATTTGGGGGCATACCAATTGATCATTCTTTTCATCCAAGTTTTTGGTGAGCTAGAATAGATGAGAAACAAGAGGGATGCCAAGATAGTGCTGCTGATGGTAAAGTCAAATTGGGAATCGAGTTAGAGTTACCTGTTGCCACACCCCCAGGTTAAATTAAACCAGCTAGTACAGAAAGAAAAGCTAGGATGCAGAACAGAGACCATACAAGGCTGGACATAGGCCAATTCAGCTTTTTCTGGTAATTTTACTGAGACCCAGGAGAATGGTGGTAGAGCAAAAATCGCAGGACCAATGAGGTTGACCCAATACCAAGGCATTGCAATTCCCCTGTCCCCTAGCTGATGTGCCCCGATATATAACATGCTACATATTCATCTTTCTGTCCCTTTCTTAGGGGCAGACTCTAAGTATCCTTTCATTTATAGAAGTGGAGCCTAGGTCTTCTGAAGTGACAGCAGGAATGTTCGGTCATAGGCAAATCCTCAGTTCGCTTTCACCAGCACTCATAGTGTTCTTGCAGTTCCCTTATGTGGAGGACTTTCTAGAGACATTTCAGTCAGCCTTCTTTGAGAAATTCCCCCTCAATGGTAATGGCTTGTTCCTAGTGTCAACTTGATTGGGTTGAGGAATGCCTTGGAGACTTATTAACACACACCCCTGGGAGTCAGTTGGAGGGTATTCCCAGAGACACTTCCATAATGAAGGCTCCAGCTGGATGAACAGGTTAATTCCTTGATGGGTTCCTAGTGTGCTGTCGCTACTGGGAAGTGGTGCAATGTAGGAGATAGAGACTAATTAGAGACAAATGGTCACTGGGGCGTGTCTCAGGCATACTATATCACACTTTGTCCCTTTCCTGGGTTCTCTTTCTATGCTTCTTGTCTGCTATGCTGCCTTCTGCTGTGCCACACCTCTTCTGCAAAGATTGACTGACCAGGCTGGAAACTGAACAAATACTTCTTTCTCCCCTTTGACTTGTGACACTAAACATTCTGTCTCAAAAAAAAAAAAAAAAAAAAAAGAAAGAAAAGAAAATATAACCCACACAGTCAGTAATCCACTCATCTGGCATTGCTTCATCTTCTCTTAGATGACTTCTACACCCATTAGACTGCAGGTAAATGGGGACCTAGAAGGCAGATAGTATGGTGGCGAGCGGTGAAGCCTCAACCAGACTTACCTGCGTTTAAATCCTGCCTGCCTCTACAGGTAACATACTCTGCTCATTTCCTTTACCTCTTCCAGCCCTCCCTTCTCATCTGAAATAAATAAAATTGTCCATAATAACTATAGCAATAATATGCAACTCACAGACCATAATGAATATGAGATGAGATGACCATGTGAAACCAGAGGTGTTTTGAAAATCACCGTCTTTTCATTTGAGCTATGCTAATAACAACTCTAAATAGGCTTGCATCTCAGTTTCTGGGGGAAAAAACACTTTGGAGTCTAGGATCTCAATAGTCATTTCTCCCTCTAAATAGACCTCATGTTCTGAAGTAATAGAAATTTGCTAATTTGGGGATATGCTCCTCAGTGAGTAGGAAAGAAGCAAATGAACAAGGGGGGGGCTACTCTCCAAATAAGTTGAGCCATTTTATATAGGAGTGAGGATTAATTGTTTTAATTAGCACACTGCTAAAGCATTTTAACTTCTCTCTCAGGAAGGACAAGTTACACAAAGGGCTCATTTCAGAACTGAACCTAACTAAGGGCTGGCCGGTGCTATCTACATAGTTGCTAATTCTTGGTGGCCTTCTCCACGTACTCTTTAATCTCCCTTGCACTCTGTGAAAAAACATGAACTGAAGGAGAACAGTTGCAACTCCAGACAACACTGAGACCTTGACCTTCTTTGCACTGGAGGTGGGGGGGGGGTCTGTGTAAATCTTGTGCTTTGGGGTTCCTATGCAGTTGATTTCCCCACTCTGGAAAGTGGTACTTTTGAAGATTGAGTTATAAAGGCTTTCAATTTAGAAGAGAGGGGGACAGGAATAAATGAAGGAAATAAAGACCTAAAAATGAATAAAAACAGAAACCAGAGGAAGAAACTGTCTTTACTGCATTCATGAAGTGTTATTCATCTTTGTCAGTTGCTCACCCACTTGGGTGAATAATTTGTTCCTCACAGTAATAACAGAGCAGGCACTAATATATGGGTGAATGAAGGCATACACTGGGAATTAATATAAGGTTTCATCACAGTGTAAACTCCCCACAAATACATCTTTTAAATTGTAACAATTCTTATAATTTAATTAATAATTATTAGAGGAATTATAGAAGTGTCTAGGATCCCCAACAATGCAGAAGGTTAGGCTAAAGTAATATAGATATGGGTAGAAGTGCTATGCTGACAAGTAAAAATTCATTTTTTAAACCCAGTACTGTGGTATATGCCTGTTCCCCCAGCACTCATGGACCGAAGATGATGAGGCAGCAGGACTGAGGACAGTCTGGGTTACCTAGTGAGGCATCAGGACAGCAAATGTTAACAAAGAAATAAGAACCCTTATTCACTTTTGGGGTGAATACAATCTGGTACATCCATTATAGAAATCAGTAAATAATTTTTTAAATTTGAAAATAGATCTATAGCAACTGAGGTGTACTAACCCTGGGACTCATTTCCTACCACAGAAATGGTAACGCTTACGCATCCTTGTTCATTGTCGCTCTATTCACAATAACAAGGAGATGGAATCAATGTAAATGGCCATCATCAGATGAATGGATAATAAAAATGTGGAACATGTACACAATAAAATTGTATTCAACCATAAAGAACAATGAAATCATGAAATTTTCAGAAAAATGAATGAATCAATAATTTATTGTATTAAAAATAAGTTTCCCAGAATAAACTAATAATATAGCCACATGCTCTCCCTTAGATGTGTATCTAATCTTTTTACATATATATATACATATATGCATACATACATACATACATACATACATACATACATACATACATACATGGCTGTGAATATAGGCCACAACCCAAGAAAAGTTACTACATGAGGGGAATCAGTGTTGGGGGAGGGACAATATAGATGGGGAGACAAAAAGATGACAGAGGGAGAAAGATCAACAGATACTAAATTGTGTTTGAGATGCCACAATGAAACCTAATATTTTGTATAATAATCTCAAATTAAAACGTTCAAAATGAATGGATTCAATCATTAAAAAAGAAATCCAGCAATGTATTCTACCGAAAACATAAGAGTCTGAATCTCACCATGAGGAAACATCACATAGATCAATTTTAAGAGGAATCCTACAGAATGACTGGGCTGCATAAAGAAGAAGTATCCTCCCAAGGTAATGAAAACTAGAAAGCACAACAACTCCAACTCTATGGCATGTAGCTGGATTAGAGCAGGATAGTGTAGAAATCGTACGAGTGGGCCTCAAAGTTGATACTGAAATTGTATCAATGGTAAATTTCCTAAATTTGGATAATCATATGGAGGTTAAAGAAGACAGTACTTTTGATTTTAGAATATACACATTTAAGTATCTAGGACTAGTTAGCATGCTAAAATACCCCCAACGTTCAAATGATTGAGAAAAACCAGTGTTTTTATTTGAACAGGAATTTCTATACTATTAATTCAACCTTTTCTGTAATTTTAAAATTATATCTAAAGTTGCCTACCCCAATCAATTTCAGATAACTTAATATTTATTCCTATGTGTTAGGCAAACATGATAACCACTATACTACAGAAGTCTAGTTTTACATATACATTCTTGTAGGTGTGAGTATATGCATAGATTTTGTTTTGCTTTTAAATTATTAGTTATATGTCTCCTCTGTCATACTGTGAACGTCTCAAAGATTAAGGTTCTCACTTTCCCAGCTCCCATATCTGGCATCAGATGTAACCTAATTTATAACTGTACTCTAGAATTCTAGTCATACAGCTTCATAAGCAAATAACTAAAAAATGTATTATTTCTTTTTTGGGATACATTTTCTAGATTATCAAGTGTGCTATCTTACCCTTATATAGAGACAAAAATAACAGTTTTTTAAAAAAAGAAAATAGCCAGAATGGGAGGCAATAAAAAGGAAACCATACTGTTTTGTTGCTATGCAAGTGATATTGCTACTGGCTTTTGTGTTATAATTTCCAAGGCCCAATTAGTTATATCTATAAAGAGGAGCTCTTTGCTACTTATCTTTCTGGTAAAAAAGAAAGAAAGAAAGAAAGAAAGAAAGAAAGAAAGAAAGAAAGAAAGAAAAAGACTATTTCTTTCAGACATTAGTATGCCTTTGGGAATAAGCAAAACTTCAAGACTTGAAGTCTTATGTGCTGGAAAGTCAGACAGCAGGAAGAGAGGTCATTTCATTCTGCTTTTATGACTTTCCTCTATTCAGTTCCCATTCTTTTTTTTTTTTTCTTTTAGGTGGTGGTTTGTCTGTTTGTTTTTTTTGTTGTTGTTGTTGTTGTTTGTTTGTTTGTTTGTTGGCTTTTTGAGACAGGGTTTCTCTGTGTAGCCCAGGCTGCCCTGGACTCACTTTGTAGATCAGGCTGGCCTCAAACTCACAGAGATCCACCTGCTTCTGCCTCCCAAGTGCCGGGATTAAAGGCCATTCCTACATATGAGAAGGACCAGCATAAAAATCACACTTTTCAGAGTCTTTCCCTCCTCTTAGAAAGTCATCGTGTGAAGTGAAGAACTCATTTGATGTTCACAAACACCTCCTCCTATTGTAGTCTGGCCAAATACGCACAGCCAGGCAATGTTGGTCTGTGGAACATAAACTGCCTCACAAAACACCAGCTTCAGATAAGTTCTTGTGAGCACAAGATACGATGAAATAAAACAAGTTCGGTTTATAACTTTACCTAAGCATTGACAAAACCAAAGACATATGCTCTTCCCTAATATTAGTATTACCCGCTCTTTCTCACAGCATGAATTCTAAAGCAATCCTTGTTTCCTTGGTTCCTTTCTCCAAATCACTAACTGAAACCCCCAAACACTATTACAGTCTCCAAGGTATTAAGAAATACCCTTCAATCTCTATAAGTGTTGACTCTAATTACAGTGAGTGAAATTTTAACTTGTGCAGCTGCAGGGATTCCAGGCCATCTCAGGCTGAAGACCATTGGCACTCCTGAGGAATATTTCCCACAACCATACATACATTCAGGCCACCAATAATTGGGAAGCATTTTAAGGATACACACAATAGGCATTTCCAGCTTGGTGTTTTGTTGACACTAAAAGTATTCATCACTCACATTTCTTTACATTCCAAGAGAATCACTGAGCATTTGCTCTTGCTAAGCATTGAGCTGTGTGTTGCAGATAAAGCCATCTGTGATGCAATTCGCTTTCTCCATACGTTTGTACTCTGGAATGCAGCACCAGCACACACACAACAAATGTGGCAAGAGTTGCAACTCAGTGGGGCAACACATGCTTTAGGCAAGCCCCAGGGTCTAGGCCCTATCCTTGGCAGCACAAGAAATAGAAATAGAAATAGAAATAGAAATAGAAATGTATTTTTAAATGTTGATACACCACGATAAATGGTGTGGCAGAAGAAACAGAGAGTGGTTTGAAAATGGACTTGAGTATTCCAAGGTGAAACTTGGAAGACTTTATTAATAGAGAGTTACTTGCCTGGTCCTGTAAGATAGTTTGAGCCAATGTGTTTACGGTGGAAGAAAGGATCTTGTAGATGGAAACAGTCACAGAGGGAGCTACGTGAGGAATGGCTGGAATACACGGCATGAGAAAGCAGACATCAAAAAGCCTCCTCTCTCACATGGGTGACTGGGTGAACTAAATCTTGCAATAGCAAGGAATTCACCAGAACTCATAGGGGCAGGGCAATCATACAAATAAATACAAGAACTGGCCTAGGTACAAAGAGTTTTGACTGTTGGTGAGATAAAATTCACACATTAGAGGAAAAAAAAAAAAACCAAGAAAACAAAACCAATATAGAATTATGTCTCTCATATTTTCTATTGATTGATTGAGTTTACACACTGCCAGTAGCATCATCCCTCCTCACATCCCAGTCCTATGGTTACACTCTCACCCACACCCATATTTAGTCCTCGGAGAAACAAAGCCCCCCTTCCCATCCACCCCAGCTCATCAAGTCATATCAGGACTAAGCATATCCTCTTCCCCTGTGGCCTAGCAAGGCAGCCCCACCAGGCTGAAGTGATCAAAATTCTGTCAAGAGAGTCCATGCCAGAGATATCCCCTACTCCTCTTACTAGGGGACCTACATGAAACCTGAGGTGAACATCAGCTACATCTACATAAAGGACCTAGGTCCAGTCCATGTATGGTCCTTGGTTGGTGCTTCAGTCTCAAAAGGCCCTACTGGGCCCTGGTTAGTTCGTTCTGTTGGTCTTCTTGTGAAGCTCCTGCCATCTCCAAGTCCTTCTATCCTTCCCCATTTTTCCACATATCATCCAATGTTTGGCTATGAGTCTAAGCATCTGTTTCAAGGTGCTGATGGGTGGAGCCTCTCAGAAGACAACACAGCTAGGCTCCTTTCTGAAAGTATAGTAGAGTATAGTTTGTAGTGTCAAGGGTTGGTTCTCTCCCATGGGTAGATCTTGCATTGGTCCAGGCATTGGTTGAACATTCCCTCAATCTCTGCTCTATCTACTCTATCTTTATTCCTCCACATCTTATAGGCAGGGTGAATTTTGAATTCAAGTATTTGTGGGTGGATTAGTGTTCCCCTCCCTCTAAGAGGAGACTTGTCTCGGTAGAGGTTGTAATCATCAATTTATATGGTCCCTGCTACTAAGGCTATCTTCTAGAGTCCCCTCCATATACCCCAACACTGGGAGCCTACTCTAACTTAGGTCTCCAGCTTGTCACAGAGATGGCCCTGCCCATAGTTTTTCTTTTTCTCAACAGGCCTTCTGTCCTCTCACTCCTGTTCTCCCCAGATCTGATCTCTACCCTCATATTTCTCTGTTTCCTCTCCTACATTGTTCCTTCTCTTCAACCACAACCTCCGTCTGTTCTATTTCCTCTTCTGAGTGAGAGTTAAGCATCCTAACTTGGAACCTCCTTGTTACTTATATTCTTTGAGTCTGTGCATTGTAGTATGCTTATCCTGTACTATGGCTAAAATCCACTTATAAGTGAATACACACCATGTGTGTCTTTCTGGGTCTGAATTACCTCACTCAGGATGATCTTTTCTAGTTCCATGCCCAGGAGTAGTATAGCTGGGTCTTGAGGTAGAGCTATTCCCAATATTCTGAGAAAGCACTAGATTGTTTTCCAAAGTGGCTGTACTAGTTGACACACCCACCAGCAATGGAGGAGTGTTCCCCTTTCTCCACATCCTCATGTGCTGTTACTTGAGTTTTTGATCTTAGCCATTCTGACAGGTGTAAGATGGAATCTTAGAGTCATTTGGATTTGCATTTCCTTGATGACTAAGGACATTGAACATTTATTTAAGTGCTTCTTAGGCATTCAATATTCCCCTGCTGAGAATTCTCTGTTTAGCTCTGTATCCCATCTCTTTGTTTACTGATTTCTGATTTGTTTACTGATTTGTTTACTAATTTACTGATTTCAATGCTGAGTTTGGTGATTTCCTGCTCTCTATTCTTCTTTGGTGTATTTGTTTCTTTTTGTTCTAGAGCTTTCAGGTGTGCTGTTAAGTCACTAATATGGGTTTTTTCCAATTTCTTTAAGAAAGTGCTTAGTGCTATGAACTTTCCTCTTAGCATTGCCTTCCTTGTGTCCCATATGGTTTGAGTATATTGTGCCTTCAATTTCATTGAATTCTACAAAGTCTTTAGTTTCTTTGTTTTTGTCCCTGACACAGTGGTCATTGAGTAGGGAATTGTTCAGTTTCCATTCATGTGCATGCTTTTTGCTATTTCTATTGTTGTTGGGTTACAGTTCTAATTGATGGTGGCCTGATAAGATACAATGAGTTATTTCAATCCTCTTGTATCTGTTGAAGTTTGCTGTGTGACTGAGTATATCGTCAATTCTGGAGAAGGTTCTGTGAGGTGCTGAGAAGAAGGTATATTCTTTTGTGCTTGGGTGAAATATTCTATACATATCTGTTAGGTCTGTTTGATTAATGATGTTTATTAGTTTTACTAATTCTCTGTTTAGTTTCTGTCTCAATGATCTGCCCATTGGTGAGAATAGAGTGTTGAAGTCTCCCACTGTTAATGTGTAGGTTCAATGTGTAATTTAAGCTTTAGTAATTTTTCTTTTATGAATGTGGGCACCCTTCCTTTGGGGCATAGATGTTCAGAATTGAGACATTGTCTTGGTGTATTTTTTCTTTGATGAACATGAATTGTCCTTTCTCATTTCTTTTGATTAGTGTTAATTGAAAATCTATTTTATTAGATACTAGAATGGCTACTGTATCTTGCTTCTTAGGTCTGTTTGCTTGGAATACCTTTTTTTCCAAGCCTTTATTCTGAGGTAATGTGTATCTTTATTGCTGAGGTATGTTTCTTGTATGCAACAGAATGATGGGTCCTGTTTTGGCAACCATTCTGTTAGCCTGTGTCTTTTTATTGGGGAGTTGAGGTCATTGATGTTGAGGGATATTTAATGACCAGTGTTTGTTAATTCCTGTTATTTTGATGTTGGCAGTTGTAGTCTTGTGTGTGTGTGTGTGTGTGTGTGTGTGTGTGTGTGTGTGTGTGTGTGTGTGTGTGCTTTCTTTCTTTTGGTTTTGTAGATGCAGGATTATTTCCTATGTTTTTCTGGGTGTAGTTAGCTTCCTTGTGTTGGAGTTTTCCTTCTAGTATCTTCTGTAGAGCTGGATTTATTACTAGGTATGGTTTAAACCTGGTTTTATCATGGAGTATCTTGTTTTCTCCATCTATGGTGATTGAAAGTTTTGCTGGATATACTAGTCTGGGTTGGCAACTGTTGTCTCTTAATGTTTGCAGGACATCCATCCAGGCCCTTCTGGCTTTCATAGTTTCTGTTGAGAAGTCAAGTGTAATTCATATAGATTTGCCTTTATATGTGACTTGGCCTATGGCCTTTTAATATTCTTTCTCTGTTCTGTACATTTAGTGTTTTGATTATTATGTAGTGGGAGGGTTTTCTTTTCTGGTCCAATCTATTTGAAGTTCTGTAAGTTTCTTGTGTGTTTATAGTCATTTCTTTCTTTAGGTTGGGGAAATTTTCTTCTGTGATTTTGTTGAAAATATTTTCTGGGCCTTGGAGCTGTGTCTCTTCTTTTTCTATTTCTATTGTTCTTTGGTTTTGTCTTTTCATAGTGTCCCAGATTTCTTAGATGTTTTGTGTCAGAGACATTTTAGTTTTAACATTTTCTTTGACTGATGTATCAATTACTTCAACTATATCTTCTACACTTGAGATTATCTCTTCCTTCTCTTATATTCTACTGGTGATGCTTGTGTCTGCAGTTCCTGTTCTCTTCCCTGGGTGTTCCAACTCCAGGATTGCCTCAGATTTTATCTTCTTTGTTACTTCTAAATCAATTTTTAGTTTTTATTAATTTCTTTCTCTCATTTGATTGTATTTTCCTATAGTTCTTTAAAGAATTTATTTATTTCCTTCATCCGTTTGAATGCACTTTTTGTATTTCTTTGAGGGGCTTATTTTCCTGCTTTACGGCCTTTATTATTTTCATAACCTTAGATTTAGGATAATTTCCCAGTAGTTCCGGTATGTTAGTATCCCCAGAGCTTGTTGTGGTAGGATAGCTGGTTTGAAGTAGTGACATATGGCCCTGGGCTTTATTGCTTGTGTGCTTATATTGACCTCCAGCCATCTGGTTGTATTTGATGATAGCAGGCCTGGTGGTTTCTGATGTCCAGGCAGTTCATGAGGGGTGGAGAGGCCTCTAAGCTGAATGTTGCTGGGGCCTTGGGGCAGATGTGGGGCAGAGCCTGAGTACCACTCATCTCTGCGGCCTTGTTCCAGGTGAGACAGGCGGGTCCAGAGTCAGCAGGGAGAGGGCTCTAAGCTGAATGTTGGTCAGGCTCCCCACTGGCCTCCTCAGGATGGAGGCCAATGGAGGCTGGGTTCTGCCTATAGTTCACCTCTCTGCTGGCTGTGCCCCAGGTGGGACAGGTAGACTGGGGAGATTGCAAGCGGGCTTGGGCATTTCAGTGTCAGCAAACATGCACGGATTTAGCCATGCAATCATTTGGTACTAAAGCAGACACTGTGCTTCTGGCACTCAAATTCTGCTGGGCTCCACCATCTTAGACCCACGTCCTATATGCTCATATTATCCAGCTGGTCTGGACATAGGGACCAGTAGAGCTGCGGATTGGTCTTGAGATGCTGATCCTGGGTATCTAGGGGCTGCTCTCACGAAAGTGGGAGGGATCCGAAGTCTGATTGCTGGAGTAGAGCACCCTTGGAACTGGGGACCCCTGCTCATAAAGATAGAACTACTCTGATACCAATAATTCTGGTACTTTGAGGAGGGCAGAACTCTGCATGACTCCTGGGCCAGGCATTCAAGTGATGCCCTCAGGGAGGCAGGAAGATCCGAGGTTTGGCTGCTAGAGCGGAGTGTCCCTGGGAGTGGGGACCGGTGCTCCATATAGGCAGACTCCTGCGACTCCTCGACCCAGGAGACAGCTGTGGGGGTCCTGGAACTGTCCTGGTCCCCAGTTGCCTGGATGTCCCCTCCCATCATAGAAACACCTATGTGTTTTGGAGTCAGCTATTAGGTTACTCACCTTAGCTTCAGTCTATGGTCTTCTGCCACTAAGATACAGTACATTCTGGCTGCCGCCATCTTGGAAGTCCCCTTTCATATTTTCTTAATGTATCCTAGACATTTCCTATAAATACTTGGCATGAAGGAGCATGCTTGGTCAGAAAGTGAAGCAGGCCTGAAATGTCAAATGTTGACTTTCACCCTCTACTCTCATAGTTGAGTTTGAACCAATAGAGAGTACAACTTAATGGATAAACATCTTACTTTCCTCAAGTGTCAATGCTGAGGCATGTTTTACACAGTCTCTCAGAGAATGCCCTGCAAGACTTATCAACATTTACCCAAAGTGCTAAACTTCCATTTACATGCCACTTCAGAGTTTTCCTTTCCCATGCTTCCTGAAATCAGACCTCCTCCTCTGATCAATTAATTATTCTCAAATCTTTGTTCAAAGTCTTTTCACCTGGACCCTCAAAGTAAGACAAGCATTGATATTATGCTTTGAATCTTCAATGGCCTCTAAAGGCTATGTACTGAAGGCTTGGTTGTCAGCCTGTAGCCTAACTAAGAGGTCATAGAATCATTAAGAGGATGGCATTTAGGTCACTGAAAGCATGCCTCTGAGAGGCACATTGTATGCCAGACCTTTCCTCTCTTCTAACTCCATGCCTTGGGTGAGTGGGGGTCCTAGTCATCTCAATGTAAGGTGACCTTCTCTATGTGGTCCAGATGTGGGTGTTGCACTCTTCCTCAACCTGGTGTGTTTAATAAGTTTGAAGGCCTGGTTTTTCTGTATATAATTTTAATACACATATGTACTTATATGCTCCTGATCTACTTTGATAAGTTTATAGGATGATCCTTTTTTACTTTTAAGAGCCATTTTTGACAGATGGTGGTGCTTATGTGCACAATGAGTTGTAGAGTAACCCTAACTCTGCAATCGAAACAGAACTAAGTGCTGCTTATAAAATGGATTCACCCAAAGCCAGTGAGGGCTACATAACCAAACCCCATCTTACAAATCTAGAAAGACATAGGGGAGGGGAGTAGAGGGAAAGCAGGAAGGAGGGAGGAATGGGAGGATAGAAGGGATGGGCTAACAATTGAGATGTAATATGAATAAATTAATAAAATATTTTTAATAAATAAATAAATAACAAATCTAGAAAGAAGAAGAAGCGCGAGAAGCCTATTGGTATGTGGCAGGGTCAGCAACCTCTGGGCACACAGGCCTTGAGATGGCAAAATAATCAAGCAAACCAGCAAAGAAAAGCAATAAGAGTTAAGCTAAAAATCACAAAGGGCTGCAATGCCAGAAACTTGAAATGTCTGCTAAGGGAAGCTGCACCGAATGAGTGGCACTGTGTCAACAGAGCAGCCGTCTGGGCTAAAGCTGACAGTGCAGTAGACAGGGTGGCCTTTGAAGTCCACGTTATACCAGCATGTGCCCCAAACACTAGACCTGGAGCTACAGAACCTAACATTTACCTTGCTGCCCTTGGGTCTTGTTCTCATCCCCATTCCTCTTTTCTAGACTTTAATGCATTTGTTCTGGAATGCAAATGTTCACTCTGCACCATTGTACCTTGGTAGTCTATAGCTCTAAGACGAACATTAAAGTTGTCCACAACTAAGAATTTCCCCTGAAGGGAGTGTTGGAGATGTTGGTTTTAGTCTCATTTTGAAATTAGCTTATATTAATTATACAAAGTAATGAGTTTCATTATGATACTTTATTCACATATAGTGTTCTTTGATTGAATTATTTGACTTGGACTTTTTAAAAATTTATTTATTCATATTACATCTCAATTGTTATCTCATCCTTTGTATCCTCCCATTCCTCCCTCCCTCCCATTTTCCCCTTCCTCCCCTCCCCTATGACTGTGACTGAGGGGGACCTCCTCCCCCTGTATATGCTCATAGGGTATCAAGTCTCTTCTTAGTAACCTGCTATCCTTCCTCTGAGTGCCACTGGGCCTCCCCATCTTTTGAGCCATGCTGGAACTGCTAAAACTATGGGGTTTCTTAGAGATGAAATGGATGAATTTTGCATTGTGAGATGGAGAAGAGCCTTTAATGACCAGAGCCACAATGTTACAGTTTGCATCTTAAAATGTCTCTGCGAAGTTTGTGTTACAGACTTGGCTCTTCGCATATGCCAATATTGGGAAGTGGTAGAAACTTTAGGGGTCCAGCCTTGTTAAAGGAAGCAGGAAGCATACTCCTTTTTTTCACTTTAAAAAATTAATTTATTCATATTACATCTCAATCGTTAGCCCTTCCCTTGTATCCTCCTATTCCTCCCTCCCTCCCACTTCCCTTCTTCTCCCCTCCCCTATGTCTGTGATTGAGGGAGACCTCCTCCCCCATATATGCTCTTAGAGTGTTGAGTCTCCTCTTGGTAACTTGCTATCCTTCCTCTGAGTGCCGCCAGGCCTCCCCATCCAGGGGACGTGGTCAGAAAAGGGGCACCAGAGTTCGCGTGAGAGTCAGATCTCACTCTCTACTCAGCGGTGGAGAATATCCTGTTCATAGCTGCTTTATTCATAATAGCCAAAACATGGAAACAGCCTAAGTGTCCCTCAGTAGAAGAATGGACTAAGAAACTGTGGTACATTTACACTATGGAATACTACTCAGCTATTAAAAACAAGGAATTCCCAAAATTAGTGGACAAATGGATTGAACTAGAAATTATCATAATGAATGAGTTCACCCAGAAGCAAAAAGAGACAAAGGATATATACTCACTTATATCGAGACACTAGTCCAAGGGATACGTCCCATGAAAAACTTTACTTACCAGGAAAGTGAGTCAGAGGAGAGGACATCCTATTGAGACTTTAGGTGAGAGTAGCATGGAAGAATGGGGAAATAGAAGGATCCACAGGGTCCTGGAAACCTACAAGAAGAACTTTATGACAGGCAGATCTGGATCCTGAGGTCCTGCTCAAACTATGGCACCAGCCAAGGAGAATATAGGCAGTAAGCTTCCAACCCCTACCAAGACCTAGCAGAGGAAGCATACTCTTGAAGGTTTGGGATCTGGATGCCTTCTTCGATCTCTGCTTTTTAACTACCAGGATGTGAACAGCTTTGCTCTGCCATAGCTATCTGCTATGATGTTTTGGCTGGCCGAAATCACAAAATGATAGGGTCAACAAGCCATGGATTAAAACTGTAAGTCAAAATAAATCTTTCCTCCTAATATGTTTATTATCTCAGATGTTTTATCACAGTACCTTTTTGCATCTCTACCTCTCTACCAGTTCCAATAATTACTTTCCTCCTTATCAACCTTCAATAACACTGTTGTCATTACCCCATCCTTAGGGAGGTAATGTAAAACTCGTATTGGTAGTCTTTTCCTGGAAGACCCCAATGAGAGGTGGAGTCCGGGATCGATGCAAACGCAGGAGGCTTTTACTGATCCAACGCGATCGACGAGGTCTATCTGCCTTCGAGAGGGAGGCGACCCTGAACAGCAAAAGGTTTTTATACCCTTTACAGAAACAGACTTCAGCAACAGCGACTAGTACAAACTTGATTGGCTAACAGGGTGACCTTTAATCTGATTGGCTGGATAACCAGAGCCAGGGCCAGATCACTGGCGGGAATTTTTCATTTGTTCTGGTCACTGTGACCTATAACTCTGATTGCTTGGCCCCAGGTACAAGCTCTTAGGAATGAGTTGCTAGCTGTATGTCTGTGGCACTCCCAGGAAGCTCGGGGTGGGGGTGGGGCAAGCATTGGGGTTTAACTGGAAATTTACAGCTTGTTCCTAAGCTGACCTGCACAGGAGGTCCAGGGAAAATGGCATCAGCCAGGCTAATTTCTTCAGTAACAGTCTAGTCTTAGAGTCCACATAGTTCCAGGAAAAGAGTTGACTAGAAAGTGCCATAACCCTTTGCAATGTTGCTGCTGTTTAGGATCAGCTAGTAAAGATCGTTGCTTGCTTTTCATCTTTCATATAAAATTGTCGTGGTTTGGTGACACTAAATCCATTGCCGGTCTCTGTAGCTTTCTAATTATGAACACAACAGAGCTTGGTGAGAACCTTTATAGAGCCATTGGTCACTTGAGGATCTCTTCCTAATGAGAACCTTAGCATTGGGCCCCACTACAACTGTATTCATGTAAGTGTCCAGGCCATGGATCTATTGAGACTGGAGACAAACACTTGAGCCTATTTCTCTGAAGCAAATATTAATGAGCTGAATATCTATTCTTGACTCAGCTCTAATTCTAATTATTAGCTGCTTACATCAGTAAACTTGTATTTAGAGTCACACCTGTTGCAATGCAGCTCATGTTTCTGTAATAGCAGTCTAAAGGCTTAAGAGCAGCCAGCATTTGACATTGAATCTATTCTTGTTACAACATTGACTGGAAAAAAAAAGAATCTTTTTAGCTTGGCATGAGTGAAAGGTAACATTTAAAGAAAATTTAAAAATAGATGAAAGAGAAAAAGAAATTAGAATGTTAGAAATTTTTAATGATCAGTTCAGTCTAGTAATGATCTTGAGGATTAAAATATTGAAAATAGTTTCTCAAATTAAAAGGTTATAAAAGCAACATGTAAAAATCTACAGTGACACTAGTGATTAAATGGAGACATTTATACAATTATCAAAAATATGTGTCAACTTTACACTTCAAATATTGATTTTTATGAGTTGTGTAATGAAACTTGTTAAAACTAGTAACAATCATATATACAACTTATAATAACTTAAAGAATGTAACAGAATAATCTTATCTACAGGACCTTATCATTTGTTATACAAGAAATACATTAGAATATATAACAGAAGGAAAGGCACCTTAATTAAACAAAGAATAAGGTAAACTAAATAAAAAGCAATACCTATTTGAAAACTTATTGCAAACTGTCCAAAAGTTATATGAGAACAAATACTTCTGGGAGACACAAATACATATCAACAAATGAAGACATACTATTCTTAAGAACAGTTTAAAGCTCTTAATTAGTTTTTATTTTAGATTCTAAAACAAGGCAATACTTCATCGCATAAAATAGATCAAATATTTGGATGGACTGAATGCTAAAGGCTGGGTTTATAGACAAAGGCTCAAGAAAACAGAAAAAACAGCAGATTGGTGATGGTGATTTCAAACTTCCCTTGTAACGTGGGTTCAGGGATACAGAACAACAGACAAACATCTGATGGATTGACAGCCAAGTACTTCAGGTTCCTTTTACAAGGATTAAAGGATATTAAGAGGATGTTTCATTTTCATGCTGAGACACCTGCTGTGAAATTTTGACTAAAGGTCAGATTTCTGACATCTGCAAAGGTCAGATAACAATTTAGTTTTGTTTTGCCAATGTGGACACTCTTAAGATTTTGACTTTTAGTCTGGTCTGTCCTGGCCCAATGCAAGAGCATAGTCCGAAGCAGCAGTCGCGGGATCTTTCATTTAGTAGCGTGGTCTAAGTTTGGAGGTTCACTGTCACTGAAGTATCAAGTCTTAACTTGGTTGATATTTGCATACTGACTAATAACATGAAGTAGTTTAATTTTAATCTTTTAATTTAGTTTGTCATAATAATTGCTCAATTTATATTACTGTTGATATTTTGTAATAAAATTATTGAAAGCATACTTAAAGGAGTTTTTATTTAGAAGAGAAGTATTTGGAAGGATACACAAACAAATTAACACTATCTGGGACTTGCTTTAAAAAGAATCCAGTGGTAAGGAGTGGGGAAAATGGTCAGATTAAGGGTGAAATCAAGATGGTTATGGTTTACAGATTCTGAAACTAAGTGCTGGAACATGGAAGCATTCTCTCATGTTTTAAATTGACCTATTAAAAAGATAAAAGTATAATTATTTAAAAAATAACAGTCTATTTCAACTATCATTATTACTTTCTGTTATTTCCTTTCCAGTGATCAGGCAAAGAAAGATCCTCAAATTAATCAAAAGAAGGGATAAAAAAAACTGTGATACATTTATACAATGGGATACTTACTATTCAGATCCCAAAAGCATGGAAATCATGACATTTGAAGGCAAATGGATGGAACTAGAATTGATCATCCTGAATGAGGTAACCCAGAATCAGAAAGACATGCATGGTATAAACTCATTTATAAATGGATTGTTAGCTATTTAGTACAGGATAAACATACTGCAGTGCACAGACCCAAAGAAGATAAGTAACAAGGAAGACTCAAGGGAGGATGTTCAAATATCACTCAGTAGGGAAAATAGAATAGACAGATGTAATGGTTGAAGAGAGGGAACAAGGTAGGTGAGGGAGTGCAGAGAGATATGAGAGTGGAGAACAAACCTGGGGAGAGCAGGGATGGGAGTAGGGGTGGGGCGGGCATGGGCAGGAGGACTAACAGCCCGCAGAGAGAAGAGAAACTGTGGGTGGGGGCATCGATGTGACAAGCTGGAGACTTAAATCTGGATAGGCTCCTGGGAGGATATGAGAAGGAGTCTGAGGCTCCTCGTAGCAGGGGCCATGGTGATTGAAGAAGACTCAAGACTCGCCCTAACTAAACAAGACTCCTAGTAGAGAGAGGGGAGCACCACCCCACCCACAAAAATTTCAACTCTAAGTTTTCCATGGCTACAAGATGTGCAGGGATAAATATAGAGCAGATATAGCAGAGATTGAGGGAATGTCCAACCAATACCTGGCCCGACCCAACTATATCAGTATGTTCAAAAGCAAAAGTGGAAAGATACCTGGGGAAGGAAAGGAGGAAGAGAGGGAGGGAAGAGAGAAAGTGGGAGATAGGGAAGGAAAAGAAGTAACAGAAGAAAGTAAAAATATATATAGTTAAATAAGCTTCAAACATATTACAAATATCTTCTTATTCTTTTAGTTTTACAGTGTGTATGAGCCAGGTTCTTTAATAAATTAAATAATATTTTGAAAATTTGCAAGTAAAAGTTCCATTCATTTATTATACATATTGTGTTTTGAAATGTGTATATACTGAAGAATGCCAAAATCAATCAATTAGCAAATGCATCACCTCATATAGTTGCGTGTGTGTATGTGTGTTAAAACAGTATTTGTGTTCTCAGCAATTTTTAACATAATGCACTGTTACACACAGCAATCCTCTGAATACAATAGGATTTGGTGCCCAAACTCTTATTCTCATGACTGCCTCACCATAACAGATTGCATGGGAGCACATGAATTGTATATCAAATTCCTGCAGTCAAGAAATTAGTCTTGCATTGTTTGGCCTGCCATTTTCTTAAATGTATGTGATGAAGGTGGTATTCTTCTATACTGTGATATCCACTAGGATCCTCCAAACTTACTTCTTTGAATGCTGCCTGGGAAGTAGAAATTTAGATTCAGCTACTTCTAAGGAATCTTCCCGCGATGTAGGTTAAAATTTGTAAGGCCATGATCTCTACAGCTGTAAAGGCACTACTAACCATGCTCTAGTTTCCTTTGTCTACTTGACTCCCCTAGACTCATCTTGAGAATGGAATTCAGTTGAGAGATTGTCTCCATAAGATTGACCTGTGGGTATGTCTGTGGGGGATGTCTTGATTGTTGACCAATGTAGGATAGGTCAGTCCATGTTGGGTGGCACCATTCCTTGAGCAGGTGGTCCTGGTCTGTATAAGAAAGCTATCTAAGAATGAGACTGAGCAAGCCAGCAAGCAGCTTTTCTCCATGGTTTTGGCTTTAAGTTCTTGCTTGAGTTTCTGTACTGACTTCCCACAGTGATAGACTATAACCTGTAAGCTGAAATAAGCCCTTTCTTCCCCTAAGATGCTTTTGTTCAGAGTGGCTTTTAATCATAGCAATAGAAAAGAAATAGAAGAGAATGTAAGTAAGTGATTCTATCAATTGGTAATGGACTAGCAGATTTAATGCTTTCTTGCTGCATGTTTTTAATTGCTTTCTGTCTTCCAAACACACACTCCTATCTCTACTTCCCACCTTTCCTTTCAATATACTATGGAAAGACAATTAGTATGCCTTTCCAGTATCTGTCACTTTTTAGTTGAAGAAGTGGAATTTATGCCATTACCTTCAATGATAAATTCTGTCAGCAGGGTATATATAGATTTCAGGGAGGAACGCTAAACATTTTTTATTGCCTCCTTCAATTGGAAAGCAAGAGATCCAAGGCCTCTGAGAGTTAATTGTTGTTACCAGGGTGACCACCCATTCTGATCTATCCAGGACTAAGCTGTTTCTAGGGACACAGAACTTTCTGCGCTATACTGCCCCATCTGTTGCCAGTGATTGTTTGACAAGGATGAGGAATATGTATGTTTCCCTGTGGGTCAAAGGATCTTGTGCATTTGCATTTATCTCCAGGCTTTTTCCTACTCCTAGCATCATAAGGACTGACTGTCATTCGGTGTCATCCATCCCTTTCTTATGTTATCTTGCCTACTCAAAGGGATGTTTCAGGCTGCTGACTTAGGTGGAGGGTTGCATCTCTTTCAGTTTTACTGTTAACATCTCTGATTTTGGATCTACCACTCCATGTCAATGAGAGGAATAAAGAATTGGAGAAAGCATCCTTGGGTGGTTTTCATCTGCATGAACACCATTCATGTTGGTGAGTGAGTATGCAGGGGGAGGCACCTATTGGGAAACATGAAGTCTACTAGGAGGTGCTGAACATAGCTTTGTTTAAATAAGCCATAAAGCAGCTTGTGCCAAAGTCACACTGTCCCTTATTGATTGATTAATTGGTTGAAACAAGCACAAAAACAAAAGCTTTATTTTGAAGGCATTGAAAAAATTCCTTTATGCAGTCCTTACTCAGAATTTCTTTGTTATTTGTTGAGCTCAAAAAGCATCAAGTACTAATCATGATGGAAACCCAGTGCTCTGAAGGGGTTTATTGCCAGCAGGCTAGCTAAGTATATTATCTTGTAAAATCAACAGAGCTGACAGGTTAGGAGTTAGAATTCCTGTTAATAATTCCCTGGGCAGCAGTTTTCAAGTATGACACAGAATAGAATAACAAGAGTTACTTTTCTGTTTCGAAGTGGCAGGATTCTTTTTACTACCCGACATTTACTGTCTTTTGGCTCCAGTGGATTGGGAATCTAGACCCAGCTTGATTCAAGCCTTCTGGTTCAAGATCTCTTCAGGGCTTGCAGGCAAAACGCAGCCAATAAGTACTACTTTTTCCTCAAAGAGAAGCCTGAGAATGATTGCTTCCAGCTCACCCTTCTCAATGTTGGCTGGGTCACCTGATCTGAGAGGCTCAGATTCTCATAACCTTAACTAGAAGTGACTCTCGATTTCCCGTCACCCGGGTTGCCCCCATGTGGTACATAGCTCCCTGACGCCAGTGGGACGATAAGCTACCAAGACTAGCATAAGTAACTAGGGACTTAAAATTAATTTTACGAGGTTTCATGTGTAAGAAGCAAATCACAAGCTCCAGCTCACATTCACGGAGTGGGAATTATATATGTATATTTATAGCAGTAGGCAGTGATCTTGGGGTCCATATTAGAAGTCTGCCTTCTACAAAACAATGTATCCCTGAAAGGATTATAGCAACTCAGTTGATAAGCTACCTTCAGAGCCCTGTTTAGATTCTGAGCATTGCCATCTACTGTGGGCCTTCGTCTGCAGGTGGAGGAGATGCTCCCTCCTGGTAAGCTTCACGCTAAGACATAGGTGAGCAGACCCCCTGCTGATAACAACCCCCCAAACGAAAGGTGGATCCTAACCCACACAAAAGGTGTCAAAAGCTGGCTCTTAGAAGAAAAGCATATCAAAGGTACCCTGGAGAAAAGCCTCAAGTGTCCTGGGAGTGTCTCTTGCTATTCAAATATACTTAGTTTAAAAACCTAGAGGCTGGAAGGTTTAGCAGTGCAACCCCCATCCCTCCTGTACAGCTCTCTGTCCTTGTCCTTTTTTTAAGCTTGGTGGATTAAAATATAGTTGTTTGACTCTTTTCTTTTTGTTTTAATAAAGTGTACACTGGCCTTTCACAAGCCAGAGGCTCTCTTCTCCCTCTGGAAGAGACACAGATTTGTTTTGTCTCAACCTGGCTGAGCGCAGCTGCCCTGTGCTCCCTCAGAAGGCCTTCTTTGTGACAGGTTCTCAGGACAGAGCCTTCTTCAGCTAGCCTCCAGAAGGCTGAAGAAAACTCTGTGACCAGATTCTCAGCCCAGCCTCTTGGAGAAAGGAACCCACAACTTACTAGGTACATGGACTTCAAAAGCCTTAATTTTTAAAAACCCTAGTTTCCTCTGCTGTTAAATCATGATTTTACTTTGCTCTCAGAATGGATTTGAAGGTAAAAATGAATTTTGCATTGTATTAGCATGGCACTTGTTAGGTCTGCTTTCCCAGCAGTTGACACTGAGAGACAAGCAGTAGGGAGTAGGAAATGAAACCAAGATAAGCAAGGGCAGAAATTCTACACAAAGAAACCACTCCAATTCCTAAAGGCTACTTTCACAGAGTGAATTAGGCCTCCAAGCTGTATCTTCACAAAGGGTAGTATCTGTGCTTCTGTATTCCTGCACAGTCATCCTGGGAGTAGCGTGGGAGGATGGAAACACCCAATTGACCCTTCTGACACCCTGGACAAAGCTCTAGCAGCCTTAGGGCAGCTTTCTCTAGAGGAACTTACCAAAAATACTGGGCTGGGAACTTGAAGTACACTGAAATTGGTGGAGGAAGGTCAGACAAGGGTGAGATTATTAAAAAGTGATTTGAAATAACGAGCATGGAACAATGACATTGACATGCAGCTTAATAATGATAAATTCTGAGAAGTCCTTGATAGTTTTATCATGGTTGATTGTCATGATCATAGGTACTAATCTGTGCCTAAATGACATATGATATGTGTCCAACAGCTTAGCTAGACCAGATGGGAAACATAGTCAAAAACTTTATAAAGATGCTTTAGTCAATGATGAACTATCTTACTACAGTGGCGCTGTAAGATTACAGTGGAGCTACAAAATTCCTGTCACCTTGTAATGTTGTAGGCTTCATGACGCTGCAGCACAGAGCTGTGCATTTTAGCAAATGAATTCATCTTTGTTGGAAAAGAAAGAAAGAGAAAAAGCACACGCTTATTGCAAAAGACAAGGGGAATGACTATAAGAATCGGAAGTACAACAGTCGCAATGATGAGATACAGGGCACAGAGTCAGATATTAGGGAAGCAGAAAGCTTACACATTCACAATGTATTAGATATATGGAGAAGCAAAAATGGACTTTAGGCTTTGGATTCTGAGAAATGTGATAATGTGAAGAAGGTCATAGTGAAGTTACCATTGGACCCGTTGAATCTGAAATGCTGTTGTATTAACTGGTGACGCATATCTATTAGGAAAATGTGAAAATGTGAATAGAGGGTGAGAAGTGAAGATGAAGGTTTGGTTGGCAAAAGCCATGGATATACCTATCAAGGTAAGAGAGAAAGAAGACAAAGTCCTGACAAAACTTTAGGATTAAGAGGAAGAAGACAATTAAGTGAAGGGTCTGTGAAGGACTATTCAGAGCAAAGAGAACAAAGAGGATTCAGTGTTACAAAATTCAGGCATAGGAGGGTCAAAGATAATATGCAAAGAATCTGTGAGAAGAATAGGAAAAATGAAAAAATGGTATTGACAATCTATGGGCAGTCACAGTGGGCAAGCCATATGTATGTATGATGTGTGTGAGTGACTTCGGTATAGATGTGGCATCTACTTTTTAAACAGTAAGAAGGCAATGGAAATTACTTTTAAAAAGTTTGAGTGCAGAGAGTTTTGTGGCTTGTGGGAGGCAGAAGACAGTTATTTTTAATACAAGGTAGACCCAAAAGTATAAAGGGAAGGGCATTCAAACTAGTGAAAATTAAAATTATAAATAGATAAGGCCAGTTCAAAAGTGTCACCAGAATAAAATGACATTAACATTTGAATTCTTCCTGTCGCAGTAGATTCTAGTCAAGTAAGTAAACCCATTTGTGGCAGCTTAGTGTCATTGATGCTGATGTTATTATCATGCCACCACTCTTCCCTTTCAGCTTAGAAACTGTCAAATCGTGATTTAAATAACATCTCTAGTAAAGTGCCTACTTTCAGATGAAGCTTGCCATTTGAGAAAATAATATGCAAAAGATGACTAGATCAGGCTACCTGACTAGAGTGAAAGCTCACAAATCCACCCACATACTCATCAGTAGGGAAGGAACAATCATCCTCAAACTGAATTCCATTTACAGACATGACTTTTGGTTTCTGTGGGAACTAAAATTTGTATTAGCACACGGATCCAATAACTTGCAATTGGACTTCATGTGTCCAGCTAGTTAGAGGAAAAGATGAGCTAACAAATTTGTTAGTCCAAGGCTCCATGTAGAACCCCAATGGATGAATGCTGTTGTTAGTTACTGTACTAGTTTCATCTTCAATACATCTTTGCTTCTGTTGTTTGGATGCCTTCCTCAGACACTGGGGATTTAGGTTCCTCAAGAAGACCTAGTAATAAAGTAAGCAAAACTGGGTCTGTGACATCACTAGCATTTTCCCAAGGTTTATTGCAACTATAAAACTCAGGCTCTTAGACAAAGGAAGCCCCTACTTTGTGCAGAGCCTTACTAAACTGTGAAGCCACCTTCCTGCTGCTAGATTTATAAATTCAGTCCTAAACAAATTTTGAAAAATTACAACAAACAAAAAACCAGTAAGCAAAAATGATAACAATTTCAAAACAAAGAGGGCACTTTAAAACATAAAGTCATCTATAAATGCATATAAATGTTAATGAGAAATGAATCTACAAATATTATAGCAAAATAATATATTGCTCAAGTATAAAGCCAATAGATATTTTTAGATATTCCATGTTTCAGGAAATCTTTTTGATGAAATTGCAATATACTTTCTCAAACAAGTGATTGATGGAAACTATGGTAAATGAACCAGTAATATAGTCTTAACTTTAATACATGTCTAATAATAATGCAAGACGGTAGACTGCAGATATCATAAAAAGAAAATTTGCATATTAATGAGATGAATGTGCTTGTTTATTTTTACATAAAGAATTAAGTCATGGCTGAATGATTGATATTGCAGGCACAAAGCATCTTGAATGCTTTTCATAGTTGATCCACATTTTGACATTATAATTGCCATTGCTAAAAACATAGTTTTCATAAGTACATAGTACAAAATGGCAGAACTATGCATTTAGATTTGGATTACATTTTGGTTATTGCATGTTCAGAAGCTTTATTTTGTTGTCCAATAGTTCATGACCTCTCACAGCCTCAGGAACAGGGTTCTAGGGAATACAAGAAGTCAAGAAAGTAGACACATGTATCACAAGAAGGCTTGCTAATGTAGTAAATCCACCTCTATGATAGCTAACCTATTTGTAGACATAGCAGCATTCACCCACCTCACGATTACTGGCTTGGGTATGCTCATCTCTTAGCACTCTCTTAGTAATAATGAAATACTTTTATATTTTATTTATATATTCATAAATATATTATATTTATGAATAGTTTGCCTAAATGTACATATGTTCAACATGTGTGTCTGGTGCCTACAGAGGCCAGAAAAAGGTGTTACAACTTCGGGAACTGAAGTTACAAGTGGTTGTGAGCCACATGTGGGTGTTAGAAAGAATAGCCAATGCTTTTAACTGCTGAGCCATCTCTCCAGCCCTATGGTAATAAAATTTTAATATGAATTTTGGAGAAGATATTCATTCTCAGCATCTGTATAGCTTTTCAATGTTAAGTGATTTGGGTAGTGAACCACCTGTATTCATTTGTCTTATATTGTCAGTTTCCATTCCTGAAGTCAACCAAACAATGATTTATTTATTTATTTATTTATTTATTGCTTTTGGTTTTTCTTCAGGGCTTAAAAAACATTTGGTTTTGTTTGTTCCTACTTTTCATGGTCATCTTTTTATACATTTCAAGGTTGTTAATGTAATGTCTAAGGCTCCTTTACATCTACTCAGCAATGATAACAACCCATGCTTTTTTCTTCTTGTGCTATTCTTGATTGATTATTGATTCAAGGTTGTGTTAACCTTATCAAATGAATTGGAGTGTTTCCCTTTTCTTTCACTCATGGCTTATACTCTATTAAATTTTCAATGACACCCAAATATAAGGATTGCTATGTGAATAGGATTAGTTAGATTCCTACTTAAGAAACATTCTCCTTACTCTTTATGTCTGGCATGACTGGTAGATTGAGAATACAAGGTTTAAAATGTATTCGCTGGGTCAGACTTATTGATTGTCATAACTAAATCTGCATCTTACTACTTTCTCTGCTTTCCTTAATTCTTGAGGTAAATTTGTTAGTATTTTTCAATGAAAATCATAAACTTGTTAATTTATTCTTGTATTCATATTTATATACTTACATGGCATGTACGAATTTAGTAAGTTACATCTTCTTGTTAATTTAAAATATGTTAAGATAGAAACATGTTTATCCTCCTCTTGAGCTAAACAAATATCCTAAAGATATCTCTTAAGAAACACAGTTACTCAGTATGTTAGTTTTATATTATTTGGATGTCACTATCAGTATATTAACTTGTTTTAGATATGCAATTTGATTTCATCCATTAGCATTTGCCCTTAGGTCTGAGGTTATTTTCTCTTACACAGTTATGACAGCCTTTTGAACTTTAGCGGGTGTGATGGTTTGAATAAGAATGCACCCCCCCCCCCAGTTTACATATTTGAATGCTTAGTCATCAGGAAGTGGTGCTACTTGAGAAGGATTTGGAGGTGTGGTCTTGTTGGAGGAAGTGTGGCACTGGCTGTGGGTTTTTAGGTTTCAAAAGCCTAAGCCAGGCTCTAGTGTCTCTCCCTCTTCCTGTTGCCTGCTGATCTAGAGGTAGAACTCTCAAGCTACATCTCCAGCACTATGTCTGCCTGTATGCTGCCATACTTCCTGCCATAGTGACAATGGGATAAACCTCTGAAACTGTAAGGAAGCCCTAGTTAAATGTTTTCCTTTACAACAGCTGTCACGGTCATGGAGTTGGTCATGGTGTCTTTTCACAGCAATAGAACTGACTAAGGAAATGGGATTGGAAGAACAGTGCAGTGCTAGATACCAGATTTGATCTTTATCACTGCAAAACTTTTCTTTTTTTCAATAAACCATCTTCTTTTGGTGAATCTCTGCAGGAACCATCTAAGAGTTCAGTATCAGACTGAGACTGATGCAATACCCACCCTTCTGGACCTGGCATGTATCAGATTGTCAGCCTCTGTACTGTGAGGTACCCACTGTGACCACTCTGACCCCTGAGGCCCAAAGCCTGGCAGCCTTTACTGTTTGGTAATCTGCAACTTTTCAGTCTCCTTTCAAATCTTGTTTCTGTGCTTCAGTAACACAGAAATATCCTGTACAAGTTAGCTGCCTAAGGAGACATCTGATGAAAGAGTGAAACTTCAACCTAAACTGGGTTAGGAAAATGGTAATGGTAAGGAGATAAAACAATGTGCTGTACAGATACTAAAGACCCAAGAGATCTTCAAGTCTAGTTTCCCCATTGTGTTGACTAAAAGAGGTATGGGATGGACTCTATTTTCCTGTTAGTTCTTTCTGTATTTTTAAAAACACTTAGTTCTTGGAGAATTTCACGCTACGTGTTTTAATCATGTTCACCACTTCTCTACTTCTTCCCAGAGCCAGTACCCTTCCTCACCTACCTGACAGGTATTAAGATCAACAATTACTAAGTGGGACCTCATGAAAAGGAAACAGTCTACAAAGCAGCAAACACATTCATTCAGACAAAGTGGTGGCCAACAGAACGGGCAAATATTTTTACCAACTCCACATATGATAGAGGACTAATATCCAAAATATATGAAGAACTCAAAAAACTAGATAGTAAGAAACAGATAACTCAATTAAGAACAGGGATTGTTCTCAAAAGAGGAAACTCAAATAGATGAAAAGCACTTAAAGAATGCTCAACATCCCCACTCATCAGGGAAATGCAAATCAAAACTACTTTGAGATTTCACTTTACACCCCTCAGAATGGCTAACAGAACCAAACAAGTGGCAGCTCATGCTAGTGAAGATGCAGAGTAAGAGGAGCACTCATCCATTGCTGGTAGGAGTGGGAAATGGTACAGCCACAATGAAAATCAGTATAGAAGTTCCTCAGGATGATAGGCATTAATCTACCTCATGATCTGCCACGCCCCAAGACCAGCTCCAGGAACAGTGAAGAGAGAAGAGAGGTGGATCTGCAGTAGGGGGAATTGAGGAGGCGGTGAACAGCTGGTTAAGGGAAAACAACTGTTGTTTGAACAGCTAGCTAGAGGAACCAGTTGTTGAGGAGAAGTTGAGGAATGGAGGAAAAAGAAATCCTTGGAGACTCAGGCGTATGCAGTACAAACTGAAGGTCTTAAAGCCTAGGAGAACTTTTCTTCTGGCTCTCTATCTGTCTCCATCTCTGCCTTGCTTACTGTCTGTCTGTCCAGCTGACGATTTTCTTGCTGGCTGTTGTCCATCTTTCTAATTTTCTTCTTGCTTGCTGTTACCCATCTACCTATCTCTCTTGCCATTCCCCATCTCTCTCTCTCTCTCTCTCTCTCTCTCTCTCTCTCTCTCTCTCTCTCTCTCCTCTCTCTCTCTCTCTCCTCTCTCTCTCTCTCTCTCTCTCTCTCACTCTCTCATGTCTGTTACTTGCCTAGATCATCTTCTCCTTGGGCCAACCAAAGTATTTTATTGAAATGAAGTTCAATTTTTTGTTACACATTACATCATGATTTTCTCATCATTACAATCACTAGGGAAACCAAAAATTAACAGAGTAACAAGGAAATATAAAAAGTTCTGTAACCTACAACAAAGCATACAACAAGAATCAATTAATTCCCAAACAACAGTCAGCACAAGCTGCTCATTATCTTTTAAACAATACACAGGAAAGTTTAATCATAAAATTTCCCGGGCTAAACAAATGTGTTTACAAGATGGTCATAGCAACATAGCTTGAGCTAAATGTTCTCTAAAGAAAAAACTTGACCTACTTCCAGTCCCAGACCAACAGGTGTGCTATCTACACCTATGCTAACCACCAAGGGGTCCTCTATTGTAAATACCTGTAAAGCAGGACGTTCCAAGCCCACCTTCTATTCCTCTCAAAGCAGATTCAAAGAAATCTTTCTACAGCTAACAATATCTAGCCAGGTTCTGTTATGTCTAGGTCTTAACTTTCTTACATGCAGTTTCTGCTTGGGTGCTCACAGTAAGAGCAAAAAACTTTATCATTGTCTCAAGCCTTTGGCCAGATGCCTTCTTTCAACATTCTCTGTGAGAAAAAAATTTTCTCTGTATGAATTTCCTAAGGGCTAAGAAATAAAGAGAAAAAAAAAAACAGTTTTAGGAGAAATAGCAGATTTCTAAACAACATTACACCTGGACCATACATAATATTTGGGGGCTGTGGTGATCAGCTAGAGATCTTTGGAATTTTGTCAAGCAAAGCCTCAACAGCTGTTCTAGGCGTCTAGAGATAATACTGTTGGAGGTCTCTGGAACTTTGTCAAGCAAAACCTCTATGACTTATCCTCATGTCTGTGACAATGATCCAAATATACTACTGGGCATATACTCAAATGTCATTTCATTCTACCCCAGAGACACTTGCTCATCCATGTTCACTGCTGCTCTTTTCATAATATCCAGAAATTTATAAGAATTTACATGTCTCTCAACAGAAGAATAGATAAAGAAAATGTGATAATTTATACAATTGGAGCATTACTCAGCTCTTAAAATAGAAAAACATGAAATTTGCAGGCAAATGGATAAAACTAGAAAAAAAAATCATACTGAGTGAAGTATACCAGACTCATAAAGAGAAATGTGTAAGGTATTCACGTCTATGTGGATATTAACTGTCAAGTCAATGATAACCAAGCTACAATACATAGAATCAGAGGGGTTAGATATTGAATAAGGGACTAGGGGAAACAGTGAGAGCTAATTAGCAAAGGAAAATAGGATAATTATGGATGGATCAATATGGTGGCTTGGAATAGGAAGATCAAGTAGGGAAGGTGGCGGAAGAGAGGGACAAGGTAAGAAATAAAGAAGAGACAGAAAAAAATTAAGGGTCATTTGAGGGGTAGTATGGAAACCTAGCATAGTAGAAGCTTCCAAAATATATACATATAGAAAGCAATCTAAATGAAATCGCCAAAATAATAGGGAAGACAAACCCCAGCTGGCTTCCTCTGGTTACCAAATGAAGATTCCAGTATCAGGATTGGGTTACATCTAATTGAGTTGTTGACCAAAGGGTTACCATGAGAATCCCCAAATAACTCAGGCTGTTGTCAAGACTATAGGTTGCTCTCCAAAAACTGACAAGGCCACATTGCTGATGGTAATACCTAGACAATGCACTGAATATGGAGAAGTCAAGCTGGTGCCTATGTAAACCCTTAACTCTTACTCTCTAGTATGTTTGGTACAGGAAGGTACCCTGCCTGCTTCCAAAAGAGAAATGTAAACACAGCCATAAATCCTTTGCTCAACACCTGTGTCCTGCTTTCAAGATATGTTAGTGTGGCGGTGGTACAAAGCTTGTGGGAGTAACCAGCCAATATCTGATTTAGCTTAAGACTCACTCCAGGTGTTGTATCCAATCCCTACACTGCTTATATGGCCAATAACCTGACATTAGATAGCACATAGACCTATGGTAAAACCAAACAATGCTGCTCTAAAAACATCTTAACAATAAAGATTCCTAATGGCCTTCAGATTGGTGCCTGATTCAGCCATCATCAGTGAAGCTTTCTCCAGCAACAGAAGGGAAAAAAATACAGAGCCCCACAACCAGACATTGTGCAGATAGTAAGAAACCTTGAAATACTCAGTTCTAAATGCGATGTCTCTACCAAATCTCTCTCCTCAGGGTTGGGAAACCCTGCAGAAGAGGAGGACTTAAGAGTAAAAGAGCCAAGAGGGACGGAGGAAACCAAGTAAACAAGGCCCTATAAGTCAGCAGGAGCAAAGTTCATATGAACAAACAGAGACTGGGGCAGCATACACAGAGCCAGCTTTGGTCTGCACCAGGTCCTTTGTTCAGTGTTTTTATGGGATTCCTGAGTGTGTGTACAAATTGGTCCTTCTCTTGGCCACATTTCCTTGTTTGTTTTGTCCAGTTCTGATGTGTTAGCTTCTGTTTTATCTTATTGTGCTTTTTGTTATTATCCCTTTGAAGCCTATTTGTTTTCTAAGAAAAGACAGAAAGGAGTGGGTCAGATGGGAGAGGAGGTGGGGTGGGAAAAAATGGGAGGAGTAAAAGGAGTGGAAACTGTAATCATTTCATGTTGTGTGAAAAAATTCTAATTTCAATAAAAGGGCAAAAATGTAAAAACAACACTTTCTTCTTTATAGTTTCTATAATTACATCTATTTTAGTTTCATAAACATTTGCAATATACGCAGGCTACAGAGCTCTACATACCCTATCCTAATCTTGAGGATTCCCCTAAAACCAGAGTGAAAAAACAAAAATATCAACTTCTGGTTAGCTATCCAAATTAGAGGGAGTACATGTGCAAGCTATTGATTGTCTGGGATGAGTACACACTAGCATCATCCATTAACAACTCTAATTAGGAGAGCTATCAATTAATGCAAAACAGGCCTTGGGCTGACAATAGACATGATAGAAAGCAGTCAGGATGTACTAATTAGCTAATCATTAATGGACATTTAGAAGTTGAAGGGCATTATGACTCTCATAAAAACAAGATTTTCAAGGAAAATACTACCTGCTTATTATAAAAGAAGTTTAAAAAGATAAATAAGCATAAGCAGAATATAATCACTTTAGCAAATATACACAGTGGCACTACTAATATTTTGTTAAATATTTTTCTAGGAAAATTGTCATGTGCTTCTACATGTTTTTGTGTGTTTAGCCTGCATCTATATGTGTGCACCACATGCATACCTTGCACCTGCAGGGATAAAAAGCAGGCATCAAATTCCCTGAAAGTGCAGTTAAAGATGGCTTTGATCTACCATGTGGGTGCTGAGAAATGAACCCACATCTTCTACAAGAACAAGAAGTCCTGTTAAGTGCTGAAATTCCTCTCTAGCCCCAGGCATGGACCTAAAAAAATCTCACTCAGCCAGGCACGATGGTGTGCACACACCTGTAATTCCAGGACTCGGTGGGGGGGGGGGGGCAGAGGCAGGCAGATTGCTGTGAATTCGAGGCCAGCCTGGTCTACAAAGAGAGTTCCAGGACACCCAAGGCTACACAGAGAAACAAACAGACAAACAAACATTTCACTTTGCCATGGTTTTGAGTACATCATACATTTTATTTTTTAAAAATTCAGTATTCAAAATAAAAATTTCAATTGCTTCCATTTTATGGGTCACAAAAAATTAGCCACTGTTTAGTTGGAGATATTCACCTGGAATGATCATCCTCAAGAACACAATGCAGAGAGGTCTATGGATCCTATTGAAAAGCAGCTCAAAAATTCAGTTTACTCTAGTTTTAGGGACCTCTCCCATATTGATGAGGAGGAGCATATTTAAAGTCATGGTATTAGCATGTTCGTTTTGCTTTATTGATTCCATGCTGGCATTAAAGCAGTGGTACATTCATTCTGATTTCCTTCTGCGTGGCTCTTCTTTATAGTTGTCTTTATAATGTTTCTTTTAATTGCTAAGCAGGACTGCCACCTAGCTTCAGTTGTCTAAGCTCTCAGAACGCCAGAGCTTCCATCCAATGGTCAAGATGGAGGCCCTGACCAATTCCCTTATCAGTTGCTTTTATCACAGGGCAAAGAATCTCTTCATTTGGAGAATTAGGGTTCAGGTTTGATTACATTATCATGGTAAGCAATGAAGATTTCATTTTTCCACCCCCCTTCATTTTTCAATGACGAAAAAGTAGAATGGTTTTTCTTTGTGTGATCAGGAGATAACATGAATGGACAGAAACCTTGGTCATGCACAGGATGAAGCAAAGAGGAGTTTGGCATGGTTCTTGATTAAGAGTAATGAGGGCACTCTTCTTCTACCAGGAGATTGATTCCAAGTTGCACACATCATTCACAATATCAGGTGCCTCGTAATAGAAATAGTTGTTTTAATGGCCAGCACAATCGATAGTTCTTAACCCTGCGTTGCACATTAGAATTTTCTGAGAAGCTTTTAAACTGCATCAATTACTAGCCCTCGTCTTCTGAGACCCTCATTTAATTGTTACAAGATGCGCTTTGGACATTTGGCATTTATAAGCTTCTCAGTGATTGTAGCAAACACTCATATTTTCTTTTTATTTTTAACACTCATATTTTCAAATCACAGGTAGAAATAAATAGAAAACAGAAGGCTCACTAAAATGTAAATGTATAATTTAAAACATGGAAATGTCACATTGAACAGCTCTTCAAACTTTCGGGAAGGAGAAAGGTGGTGGGGAAGGCTTATGGAATATTGGTCTTTTGTGCTCTCGTACTGTTGCTTTACAACTGGGATGTCCAAATGGTTGATCATCCAAATAAACGCACATCATAATAGTGAAATGAAGCTATTAGCATCAATATGGGACAAAAGTTGTTCACTGTAACAATTCAGGCTACCTATTGGCACTCTGTTTAGAACTATGCTTGCCTCCTCTTGGTCTTATTAACTGCTCAAAGTTAAGCTATGATGTTTTAATACTTCCCTAATGTGGAAGAGTTTGAAGTCACTTTTTAAAGGCACATGCTTTCACCTTATCAAATTTTGGCAACACTTTTGCAAATGTATTTTTAAGAGCTTAAAATTTGTTTGCCTAACATTTTAAATTCACCTCTTCTCTATCATTCTCTTTCAATAGACAGAAAATGGAACTTACATTTGTGGGCATTAAAATAATGTAAACATTATTGGATACTTTCTAAGACTAGACCATGAGCCAAAGTTTAATAAAAATAAGTTGGGAACTATTTACTCTAATTAAGTTTTGAGATTCTATGTAAATTTTACACACAAACTGGGTTCATTTTCCATTAACAAAGACAATTAAATGTTAACGAGACTTAAGGCAATCATGAATTCATGGTCTTAATTAATTACCTCTATTGATCAGCTTTATTCTTCTGGCTAAATGAAATGTCAGTGAAGGCTACTCAAGAAGTAGAAAAATGCCTTGTAAATAGAAGTTGTTATTATTATATTACAGAAATTGTAGTTTAAAAGTATTTTATGGTTGCGTGTGCATGAGTGTGTGCATGAGTGTGTGTGTGTGTGTGTGTGTGTGTGTGTGTGTGTGTGCGCGCGCACACGCGCGCCTGTGTAGAGGACAACCTTTGGAGATTTCTTATCTTCTTTCACCTTGTGGAAACTATGGATTGAATTCAAGTTGACAGGCTTAGAGACAAACACTTTCCCATGCTGAGTCATCTCACATGCCCTAAATCTGTATTTTAAAACAAACAAATCAACTAATTTTCTGTTACAGTCTAAGATATCAGTGTACTTCCAGAAGTTTTTTTTTATAGTTGAGGAAAATTAATACAGTCTGCTGTCTGTATGCTAACATGGCATGTTTTATCCAAAGATGCTAGTTATAATATGCCTTTCTTTCTGCCAATGAAAATGTACATAGCTAATGTTGTTTAGTATTATACAATAGAGGCGCTGTAGTATTCTAAAAAGTCAAAAAGTCAACAGAGAAAATACAGGATAGAAGTGTACCTACTGAGTTAAAGAAGATTCTAAGGAGAATCTCATTTTCTGTATTTACTAATTTTTTAAAATGTTTACTTAATTTTGTGTACGTTAGTGTTTTGCCTGCATGGGTATCTGTGAAAGGGTATCAGATCCTCTGGAACTGGAGTTACAGGCAAGTGTGAGCTGCCATGTGGATGCTGGGAATTGAACCCCAGGACCTCTGGAAGAACAGCCAGTGTTCTTAACCACTGAGCCATCTCTCCAGTCCTTTTAGTTCCTTTCTTTGTGTTTTGTGTTTGTTTTGTTTTTCGACACAGGGTTTCTCTATGTAGCCTTGGCTGTCCTGGACTTGCTTTGTAGACCAGGCTCACTTTGAACTCACAGAGATCCACCTGCCTCTGTCTCCCAGAGTGCTGGGATTACAGGTGTGTGCCATCACACCTTGCTTGCATTTGCTGTTTTTAAGAAAGGCAAGTGTGGACGTTTGAAGGAGAATGGCCTTCCATAGGTTCATATATTCACGTGCTTACTCCCCAGTTGATGAAGTGTTTGGACCAATTAGATGGCGTGGCTTTGTTGAAGTAGGAGTGCCCTTTTTGGGAGGAGGTATGCCACTGGAAGTGAGATTTGTGGTTTCAAATGCCCATGCCAGGCCTAGTCTCTCTCTCTGCCTGCTTCTTATGCCTGTCTACTTCCTACCATGATGATAATGGCCTTCTAAAACTGTAAGCCAGGCTCCAGTTAAATGTTTTCTTCTAAAAACTGCCTTGCTCATGGTGTCCCTTCATAGCAATGGAACAGTAACTAAGACACCAAGCTAATAAGAGTTCACCCCGCCTGAAAATGTCATTTTATAAGCCAATAGTTAATGAATGGATGAATACAGTGTGGTATATTCATAAGGTCACTAAATCTCGAAAGCATTGTGAGTGGAAGATGCTAGACACAAGAGAAAACTTTATGATTCTACTTTTGTAACACTTGAGGAAAGGCAAGTCTAATATATAGAAACAGAAAGCAGAGCAGTTGTTGTGTGTGCATGAAAGTGGAGAGAACTGATAAGAGTAAAGTTCAAGAAAGCCTTTGGGGCTTTGGAAATATTTTGCATTTGAATCTTGAAGCTTAGAAGCATTTCTACACATCTATCAAAACTAATGAAAATATACATTAAAAATAGGCGCATCTCTGGGGCCAGCGAACCAGATAACATGAGTTCAGTACCTTGGTACCTTAAGGTAAGATAAAACTGACTCTTGTAAGTGGTCCTCTAACCTCCACACATGGGCAGTAGTGCATGCCTCCCTCCCCAAAGAGGAGAAAATTGAAGGAGGTCAAGGAATGCAATTTCGTTTCAATTAAAAATGTATGTAAGAAAGAAATTTAAGAATATAGGTATCTTTCAGTGTATATAAACAGCATGTAAATTTAGTTCATGAAAATGTCTTACTTTCAAACAAGCAACCATTAGTTCTTGACAGGGATGAACTAGTACAGTGAAACAGTCTTGTGCATTATATAGACCAGTTGGTATGCTTTTATCTCTTAGACATGACTATATATCATAAAATGGTAAGTCCTAAATGTGAATGCGATTTCTCTGTGTACTCTTTTCTTTGCCATCTCCTTTTTATTTAACCTCATTTTAATGCTTGCTATTTTTTTAAATGTTTGACATGTACCTAGAAGAATTATATGAAATTGCCTCTAATAAAAGATGTTTTAAAATAAAATGTAATAAACATATTTGAGCTTCATTTTGTTATAGCTAAAGGGACATGTAATTTTACCACAGTATATTTACATGTATTATAGTATTTTCATACATAAAAATGCTAACCACTAACATACTTGAAAATTCAGTGGAGCTAGTTGATTCCAGAAGGCATCTCATTACTGTGGTAAGTTAAATAAATGAAATGGTTTTAGTATTTTATAAGTCTTTTCCTGAAATAAGTAGAAAATCAACCAAATAGGCTTATCAGTGGATTTCTTGTGTATGAGAAAAACGTGATCATAAAATAATTCTAGACAAATATATAGAAAAGGTATATTGCAAATTTTGGTATTGGGTCTCATTGTTATTGGTGGCAACAGAGATTACAAAGTCCCTAAAAGCAAAGGTACTTTAGAATATTCAAAATGAACTTTTCGTTCCTGGAATCAAAACTGCCTTGTGACTTTGATGAAATGTGTTGTTCAAGGAATATTTTCCATTGGGAAATGTGCCCAAAGAAATGAAAATAAGTGAAATTCTCAAAAGGAAGTCAATGAAATAAATGTAGAAAAACCCTATTAAGTTCTTTCATTTCTTATATAGGGAATATTTAAAAAACATACAGAAATGACCCCTTGTAAAGTTACAATAAGATTAGTAATGTACAACTCTGAGTTATGTACAAGTGGTCTATATGTGACTAAAATATGAATATATAGTGCCCATCTCAAAATGAAATTTAAATTAAGAAAATGCCAAATATAAAACTTGTTCAGACACTTAAAGGCTATTATAAAATACACACAAAGTAGAACTGTAGTCATAACTTGTATTTTTTATCATTTAAAATATTTTTGCTGTTAATTAAATATCCTTTCTTTAAGGCATTTTTACAAGTATAAATATCTTTTGTCTAGTAAATTAATCTTCTTTCCTTCATCATGAATGTTCATAAGGCAATAATATCATACAAACACTTTTCTTAAGTTGAACAGTGACAAACTAAGACTAAAGTTGAAATGTTGTGGATTGGCAGCCAAGCCCGCTCTCTGTATTCCCCTGCCTGTAACTCTTGCTATTCTAAGCATGGTCCATAGCTAGAAACTATGACTGCAGATTGACTCCATGTTATGATTCTGGAATCGAATCTGAATGTTCACAAAACCCCCAGGAAACCTGTGCACAACATGGTTTGAAAAAGTCAATCCTAAATGATGAACGTGTCCAGACTTATTTAAGAAATTGCTAGGATAAACAGGCAATTATGTTTAAGTATATTCTGTACTAGCTGGTCATGGTGTCGTACACCTTTAATCTCAGTGCATGGGAGGCAGAGGCAGGTGGATCTCTGTAAGTTCGAGGCCAGCCTGGTCTACATAGGGAGTTCCAGGACAGCCAAGGCTGCACAGAGAAACACTGTCTTGAGAGAAAAACAAACAAAAAATCACAACAAAACAAAAGGATATTCTGTACTGAGATGTTATCTTGGACTTAAATTCAACTTTAGAACCATGGAGGGACAATTCTAGTCATGGGTCTTATGAGCATGGTGTGTCAGAGCACAGATGGACACACATGTTTTTTCATAATGTCAGAATTTATTATTAACAATCAGTTCACAAACTATGTCAGTTTTGTTGACTGCACTTTACAACATAATCCCTGTTTCCCTTAATATTATCATCACTGTTAATCACAAATTGCTTTTTTTTTCAAATAGCATTACTAATATTAACTTGCAGATCTCCCATGACACTTTATACAGTGGTGTGTGTGTGTGTGTGTGTGTGTGTGTGTGTGTGTGTGTGTGTGTGTAAAACAGAATGGATATGTGGATATGATAGGGTTGAAGAGGCTGCAAAGTTCAAGAGAATCCACCGAAGGCAGAAGCAGACACAGATGCAAAGAAAATCACTGCAGATGGCTTAATATGGTATTTATTAACCCTGCTAGAACACAGCTGTGCAAGGCTGAGCTGGATCAAGGCAGAGCTAGTTCAGGCAAGTAGAAGTAAGACACAAACGGTCTAGGAAGACAAATAGCAATCCAAGTTGTCAAATTTAAGCAGTGGGACTGTGTTAGATGATCTCCTGCAGAGAGTGGGGAGTCCTCTGCCAACTCATCAGCGGGATTTCAACTAGTGCAATGTTAAGTTTCCTTCCTTTTCTCTATCCCTCCTTTTAGGTGCAAGGGCCATATCCTTTGTTGGTCTGGTGTCTTCAGTAAGTTCCCAGGCCTTGTTTTTCTGATACGGTTTTGTTAATCCTAAATGCCCTCATGCTCACAATTAACTTCAGTTGGTTCATAGTGGTACTTTCTCGGTAGTGCAGGTAAGTTGTCAGTTCATTTGTATCCAAGTGCAGAAGCAAGATTCGGAATCATCCCACCTCTGCTTGTACACTCAAAATGGAACGAATTAAAAACCAGGTAGGCTACCCACAGACCTTCTCTCTCTCTTTCCCCACATCCAATCCCCCAGTCTCATCCCTAGCACAGAAACAGAATATCAGCTGCAGCCTTTCTTCCCCCATGTCCACATCTCCTGTGGCTCCTACAAACCTTCCCCCATGCCCACATCTCCTGTGGCTCCTACAAACCTTCCCCCTTTAACCTCCCTTCTCCAACATGGTGCTTTGTCAAAACCCAGTTCCAGGAGGCACCCTTGCTAACCCAAGGGCCACTCTTCCCATGGCAACAAGTAAGCTGAAGGCAGACCCAGACCTCTCCTACTGCTCCTGAGATTCAGTACCCCAAGTCTCGCGCCCAACTCTGTAGCAGGAAACCTGCTGCAGTTCTTTCCTCTCTGACCCATTCCCTAATGGGACCTTTTCCCACAACATTTCTTCTCCCAACTCATCCTAGTATTGCAGCCTCCAACACCAGCAGGAGTTCCCTCTGAGCAAAGCAGCTGAACAGGTCAGGAAAACAGGCAACACACAGCCATCACTCTCCAACAAGCCAGAGAGGAAACAGAAACCAAGGAACAAAACACCCATTCAACAAAGACAAATCCAGAAATCCACACCTAGACCTACAATCACCGCAAATTCAGATACCTAGACACCAGATTAAGAATACAATCAATGCTAGCCTAGGTAATATGTCTCCACTTGAGCCCAGTATCCTACCTCAGCATCCCTGAATGTTCTAATACAATTGTATCATATGAAAAAGACCTTAAAACAACCTTTGTGGATATGATAGATGTACTTAAGGAGGAAACAAACCAACCCCTTAAAGAAATCCAGGAAAACACAGAAAGTATAAGAAAAAAACTGAAATTAACCTGAGGTTGGAATTAGAATCAATAACAAAACCCTAAACGAAGGAATTATAAAAATGGAAAACTTAGAAAATTGAACAAGAACTACAGAGGCAAACTTCATGAACAGAAAAACACAGACGAAAGAGATTATATCAGGAATTGAAAATATGATACAAGAAATGGATACATGGGTCAAAGAAAATGTTACATCTAAAAATTCCTGATAGAAAACATCCAGGCAATGTGGGATAGTATGAAAAGGTCAAACCTAAGAATTATAGGTGTTGGAGGTAACCCAAACCTAGAAAGACACACATGGTATATATTCCCTTGTAAGTGGATATTAGCCCAACATAGATGTCCTCTGAGAGACTCCACCAAGTGGGGGATCAGGACAGATGTTGAGACTCAAAGCTGTACTCTTGGTCAAGAGATGTGAGTTGCAGGGACGAGATGGGGTATGGAAGGATGAAAGGGGTTGTCAGGAGCTCCACAAGGAATCTATCAAGGCTGGTGGATCTGGACCCAAGGAGGCCTGCAAAAACTGATGAACCAACCGAGGACATTACAAGCAGAGAATCTAGACCCTTTGTTCAGATGCAGTCCATGGACAACTCATTCTCCACATGGAGAAGGGGAGGAAAGAGTGGGGGACTGACTCTGACATGAACCCCTTGGTGGAGAGGCCCTGTGGGAACACAGAAGAAGGGCATGCAGACTATCCAGATGGGGACCTGATAGGCTGTGGTCAGACAGTGAGGGAGGATGCTCCTCCATCCCACCCCACCTGTCAGAGATCTAGGGGAGGGGAATAGGGTAGAAAAGGGAGAGTAGGTGAGAACAGGAAAATAAGAGCAAGGGGATTACAATGGAGATGTAATGTAAGTAAATTATAATAAAAAAAAATATATAAAAAAGAACCATAAGTGTAAGGAAACAAGAAACCCACCTTGCAGGCCTAGAAAATATTTTCAACAAAATCATAGAGGAATATTATCCTAACCTAAAAATGAAATGCCTATATAGGTGTAAGAAGCATACAGAATACCAAATAGATTAGACCAGAAAAGAAAGTCCCTTAGCATATAATCAAAACATTAAATATATAGAACAAAAAAAGAATAGTAAAGGCCACAGAAGAGAGGGGGAAAGGATTTTAGAAGCTAGCAGGACCAAAGACACCATGAGAACATGGCCCACAAAATCAACTAAGCAGAGCTTATAGAGGCTCACAGAGACTGGAGTGACAAACAATAACCCTATATGGGTCAGACCTAGGTGTAGCTTGTGTAGCTTGATGTTCTTGTGGGACTCCTAACAGTGGGAGTGGGGCATCTCTGACTCTTTTGCCTGCCCCTGGAACACTTTTCTTCCTACTTCATTGATCATCCAGCCTTGATATTGGAATTTGTGCCTAGTCTTATTGTAACTTAAGCCACATTCAGTTGATAGCCCTAAAGCTTATTATTATTATTATTATTATTATTATTATTATTATTATTATTATTATTATTATTATATTTTGAAGAAGAAGAAGAAGGAAAAATAGAGGAGTAGTGGCTATGGGGAAGAAGGGAGGTTGGGGGAGGTATTGGGCAGAGTGGAGAGAGGGGAAACTGGAGAGATAATATATGAGAGAAGAATAAAACAAACAAACCAACAAGTAAAAATCCACATGGGAAAAAGACCAAGTAACCATACCCACATCTGATAGAGGACTAATATCCAAAATACATAAAGAACTCAGGAAACTAGGTATCAAAAACCCAAATAATCTAATTAAAAATAGGTTATATATCTAAACAGAGAATTCTCAATAGAGGAGTCTCAAATGGCTGAGAAACACTTAAATGTTCAACAACCTTAGCCATCAGGGAAATGCAAATCAAATCTACCTTAAGATTCCATCTTACACCCATCAGAATGGCTAAGATTAATAACAAAAGTGATAGCTCAAGCTGGTGAGGATATGGAGTAAAGGGAACACACTTACATTACTGGTGGGAGTACAAACTTGTACAGCCAGTATAGAAATCAATATGGTGGCTCCTCAGAAAATTGGGAATTGATCTACCTCAACACCCAACTATACTACTTTTGGGCATATACCTACAGGATACTCCATGACAGCACAAGGACACTTTCTCAATCATGATCATTGTGGCTTTCTTTGTAATAGCCTGAAACTGGAAAGAACCTAGATGTCCCTCAATAGAAGAAGGGGTACAGAAATTTTGATACATTTACACAATGGAGCATTACTCAGGTGTTAAATATTGACAACATGAAATTTGCAGGCAAATGGATGGAACTATTAAAAAAAATCACCCTGAGTGAAGTAACCCAGTCCCAGAAAGGTATATGGTATGTACTCACTTATAAGTGGATATTAGCCATTGGGTAAATAATAACCAAGCTGCAATCTGTAGACCCAGAAAGGTTAGGTAAAGAGGCAGGGTAGTGGAGGCACACTGATTCTACCTGGGAGGGGGAAATAGGACAGGTTTTATGAGCAGACTGGGGGTGAGTAGGAATGGGAGCAGATGCATCAAGATGAGGAGAAGATGGGGTGGAGGAAGACAGCTCAGGGAGAGAAAGCTTGAGTTGGGAACATTTGTGGGGTGGAAACCCAATGCAGTGGAAACTTCCTGGAATCTATGAAAATGTTCCAAATGAGGATTCCTACTAATGGAGTATACAGAGTCTCAACTGCCCATCTCTTGTAGCCAGGCAAGACTTCCAGTAGTGGGTCTGGGTTTCATCCAATTGAGTCAAGGTATCCTATGGAATCCCCAAACAACCTAGGCTGTTGCTAAGACAAAAGGTTGCTATCCATAAACTGACAATGGATCCCATTTCTGATGACAATTCCATACAGCCCATCAAACATGGAGAAGTCAAGCTGGTGCCTACACGAAACCTTCATCCCTAAGTTCTAGTATCTTTGGTGTGGGAAGGTAGTCTGCAGGCTACCAAAAGAGAAACATAAACATCAACCCAACCACAATATTCTTGACCTCCAATATGTCCTTTGTGAAATATATGCTAGGACAATGGTGACATAAAGCTTATGGGAGTAACCAACCAATGCCTCATTTGACTTAAGACTCACTCCACAAGATAGAACCCAACCCTGACACTGCTTGATTGACCAAGAACAAGAGACTAGATAGCTCAGAAACCTAGGGTAAAACCAAATACTATGAGTCTAAAAAAATCAATAAAATGAGTCTTAATGATATTATGCTATACTTATATATCGTTGCCTTTCCCAATAATCAGAAAGGCTTCCTCTGACAGTAGATGGGAATAGATACAGAGACCCACAGCCAGACATCACATGGAGAGGGAGTTAAACTGGAGATCTCCATCAAATCTCTCTCTTCAGAGCTCAGGGAACACCATGGAAAAGAATCCAGAAAGACTGTAAGATCCAGAGGGGATGGAGGACACCAGGAGAACAAGGCCTTCTGAATCAACTAAACAAGGTGCACATAAACTCATGGAGACTGAAGGAGCAAGCACAGGACTGGCACAGGTCTGCACCAGGTCCTCTGTGTATATATTTTAGCTATTAGCTTAGTAGTTTTATGGGACTCCAATTGTGAGAATGAGCGGGTCTCTGACTCTTAAGCCTGTTCTTGGGAATCTTTTCCTTCTGTTGGGTTGCAGTTTCCAACTTCAATATGATAGTTTTTGCTTCATCTTATTATATTTTATGTTGTCATGGTTAGTTGTTATCTCTCAGAAGTCTGCTGTTTTCCTAACGAGAGACATAAAGGGAGTAGAACTAGAGGGGAGGGGAGGTGGACAGGAACTGGCAGAAGTGGAGGGAGGGGAAGCTATAATCAGGTTATATTGTATGAGAAAAGAATCAGTTTTCAATACAAATGGTTCTAACTGATGCTTTGTAAGGAGGCACCCAGGGCAAGTCTCAACTCACAAGCTGCTGTTCCACATGACAGGAAGAATAGTAGAGCAAGGCTGTGGCTTAGAACAAAGCACAGCCTTATGTACATAGTGGGAAATGACTCTCCCGACAAATGTCTATTATCTGACCTCTTTTCCTGTACTTTGCATTTCTGATCATTAGTTTTAAGTACTAAGAAAATAACTGGGTTCTTTCAACACCCAGTCTACCTCAAAGAAGATGATGAGCATCAAAGAACCTCCTTATGGAGATGGCTTCAAATGTGGCAAACCAGCCACTGGGCAAAATGTTCTTGATTGTACCACAGACTGAATTCTGTCTAAAAATGGGCAAGCTTGGATGTAGGCAGAGTCAATGGCCAAACTCTTCCAAGATGCTGCTCCAAGATGATAGTCTTGGGTGACTGTTCATGAAACAAACTGTCTCTCATTTTTCACTTTGGAAGCTGCTAACCTGCAGTTCTGATTCATCCAGGTAATTAAGTTTTATTCCTTTTCAAGTCTCTGATGAGGTTGAAGACCAAATAGTTTAGTTTTACAGTTAAGCTTAGTTGGTTAGGGGTTAAGATGTTTTTAGTTCTAGATAGATGTTTTAAGTTGATAAAATTAAGATATGATAGATATTGATTTTCATTCATATTTTAAGACTTACTGAGATAGGAAGATGTTTTCTTCAAGTTTGTCAAATACAAATAGCCAAATCACTATGAATGTAATATTTATGTAATTCCTGATTGTTTCGTGGTTCTTCTTGCTGTATGTAGTTTATTTTATTCATGTGTAATAATATAAATATATATGTAGAAAAAGAAATACAATGTAAGAAAAACTTTTAATGAGAAAATAATTGGGGAGGAGAGAGATGTCTCAGAGGTTAAGAGTACTGGCTACTCTTGCAGAGGACACAGGTTTGATCCCCAAGATCTACATGGTTGCTCACAACCATTTTGTAACTCCAGTTCCAGGGGATCTGACACCCCCTTCTTGCCTTTGTGAGCACCAGGCACACGTATTCTTCACAGACATACATGCAGGCAAAATGCCCATACATATAAAATAAACATTTTTAGTTAAATAAAAAAGAAATGAAATGAAAACCGTCTCTTAGCTCACTATCTTGTTGGACTTTTGAAGCTCTTTGGATCCTCCTGAATCACGAGAACATCACAAAGAGTGAGCTCCTAAGCATCTTGTGTAAAGGCTGAAGAGTTAGGATATTGAAACCGCAAGTTAGCATAAAGAAAGGCCAGGTGCTACACAAAACAAACACTCCAGAATGATTACAGTTGACCTATCTGTCATCTTAATACTAAAGTGTACACCCTGAGGTGAGATTAAAGATATTAGTGAGACTTACAATGTGTGAAGTTGCATGTAAAAATACATGTACTAAAGAATTCATGAGACAGTTCATGAAATGCAAATGAATCCATTAGCCCACTGTCATCAAAGTTCTACCATTTGCACAACATGCCCCTTTGAGATTCTGAACTCTTTCTCTCTCTCTCTTTGATCCATCTACCTCTCCTCTCCTTTGAAGCTTACTCTTTCTAAATCAACCATCTCTGCTTCTACTTCACTTTTACATCTGTGCTCAATTCCTTGTTCGAGACACAATCTGTAATCCTTTGGGAAGTACCTTCAGAACCCTGATGTCTACGGTATCACTCCTATGAATCAAAACACAAGAGATCAGAGTTGAAAGCCTAAGAATGCAAAAGTTTTTACCTCTAGGTTAAAGTACTTGTTAATCTCAGGCAGGTTCTGTTCCCTTTCTGGTTTGTTCATTCTGCAGTTTTGAGCTATACCTCTGGCCTGTCTGTGATCACCTCAGAGTTGCCAAACTTCCAAGGAAGGCCGCCAGGGATAGAGCTGTTTGCTCTCATTAGCAGGAAAACAAAGCTCTGTTTATTCCTCTTGCTACTGTCAGGGGAACCATGGTTTAATTCCAACACAAGTCTGGGTGTTGATTTCACACAGAGGGATTACCTTGCATGTCTGTGAAATTTCAAAGGCAGCCTCATAGGAGACATCTGACTCAACACCGGGTGACTAGGGAAAACTGGGTATACATAATACACTGTAATTTTCTTTTAGCATGTAATTAGCAAACAGTCGTGAAGGCAAATCTAGTGAATAAAATAGCAATGACACCTTCTTATTTATTTAGAGTAGAATGTTGGCTTGGAAGCCGTCCCTAATAATGCCCCTGTGTACATTGCTGACCTCCTGTTGAATGGAAGGTCACTCATTGAAGATGCTGCCAGTATTCTGTCCATAACATTTCCAATTCCTCTATCATTTTCATGCTTTAGTTCCCTGCAGGCTTACATCCCCAGTAGGCTGCATCTTGTCTCTTAATTGGGTTGTTATTTGTGAAGAGACAGGCATATAGCTTCATGCTGTCACCTTCAACACCTCTAGGAGTTCCCTTAATATTTTAGAGATTCCAACTCAGGCAAACCCAGGCTGTGTGGCTTGCATCATGAAAGAAAATAATTTTTGAATTAGCCAGCACAAGACAGGGTTAAGACTTTACTAAAAAAATAAAATAAAATAAAGTGTCTGGACGGATGGCTTAGCAGTCAAGAGCACTTCCTGCTCTTCCAGAGGACCTGAGTTCAGTTTCCAAGATGCATGTCAGAAGGCTCTAAGGGACCTGATGTCCTCTTCTGACCTCTATAGGCACCTGAAACCTCCCCCTCTCTCTTACACACACACACACACACACACACACACACACACACACACACACACACACTTTTTTTAAAAGAGTAAAACCACAGCCAAAGAGTAAGTGTTGAATTCCCAAGAGAAAGTTGCAATTAGGTGTCTTGCCATTAGTCATACTTAGCCATTTGGTGACCTTTAAGATGAATCCCAAAGGGTTGCTAAGAAACTCCATGCCCTCAGATCTTCTAGTGAGAGGTTTCAACCGGTTTTCAGGCCATGGGGACTTCTCTTTTCTATTGTCCTCATCTTTTGGCCCTGCCTGCAAATGAGTGCCCCCTCCCCAATGGCTAAGGCCTGATTTGCCTTGTGAAAAGAGAAAAGGAATTGTCTGGGAATCTGGATCCACTGAGGCCAGCCCTTAAGCAAGCAGTGTCTGATAATGAAGGGAATGAACATTCCAGCTCCACCAGCTGAATACAAGTTCAAGTCAAAGCAAAATTCCTTTGATCTCTGTTTGCTTTCTCACTCTGGCTTCACCTCCTTTACATCGTCCCCAACTATCTTCACCAGCATGTTGTACTTTTATGGAAGTACCACTTAATTCATATCACCTGGAGAACACTTCAATTTGAAAGATCCCAAAGAGATGGATTGCAATAACTGGCACATGAAAGACCATCCAGATAATGAAAACATTTTCTACAATAACCATACTAAAAAATGTATATTAAGACTACATTGACCTCCCATCTCCCTTTATAACATTATATTCTATTTCCCCCTAATCATTTATGAGCTACCTAACCTCTGTAGAAATTCCAAATGAAACACATGGATCTAAATCTTAAAGTGGGAAACTAGAACATGATGATTAAATGGGGAAAGGAGTGGAAGGGTAAATGGAAAGATGGAAAGAGACAACTAACATGAAAGGCCTTTTGAAAAGATACGTGAAACTTAATACTCTAGAAGCTTCCTAAAGTGGATAAAGAGTAATTACTATAAAATGGGGTGAGAATGGCCAACTAGACATCGTATGCTACCAAATAAAACTCCAGTACCAGGAATGAATTCCATCTTGTTGTGTAATTGGCCAAAGAGGCTCCCACACATTACAGGCCATTTCCAATGCTATCGATTACCCTCCGCTTATGTCATTGAACATAGAGAAACTGCGCCAGTGACTAACTAGAAGCTTCAGTCCTACTGACAAGCATTTATGGAACTAAAAGGTACTACGCCCATATTAGAGGAGAAGAATAGTCATCAGTATTATACAGTTACAAACCTTGTGACCACAGCAACCTGCCTACAAAATACCCTGCTACAGGCAGCAAGAAAGTGATTGGAGTAAGCAATCACTTTTTGAGTGGAGTTAAGCTCCATTCCATGAAATAGAACCCATACCTGACTACTTTAAAAGGAAATGAATAACTCCCATAAAGAAACCCAGGAAAACACAAATAGTTTAAAAACATGAAGACCCAGAAAGATAAATATGGTTGTATTTACTTGTTTGCATATATTTGCCATTAAATAAATAATAACCAAACTACAATCTGTACTCCCAGAGAGATTAAGCATAGAGAAAGGGACAGGGGGTGGAGCACATGGATCTCCCTGGGAGGAGGAAATAGAATTGATTTTGTGAATGGACTTTGCATGGGTGGGAAAAGAAGCAGGAATATCAGGTAGGGATGGAGAGGGGGAGAAATGGCTGATGGAAGGGTTGTGGGGAGAGATAATTGTAATTGAAGATCATCTAAGGAATATGTGCAGTGGAAAATCCCTAAAATATTTGAAACTGATCCTAATGAAGTTTCCTAACAATGGGGTATATTGAGTCCCAACTGGCTGGTTGTTGTCATCAAATAAGGCTTCCAGTACCTGGCCTAAGTTGCATTCAGTTGACTTGTTGACCAAGGGAATCCAGTAGAAATCGTAAAACAAACATGGCTGTGCCCATTACAATAGTTTGCTCTCTGTAAGCTGTCAATGGGGTTCCACTGCGACACATAACACCCACACAACTCACTGAATATGAAGAGGTCAAGCTGATGCCTACAAAGAGCCTTCACCCCTACAGTTTAGTGTCTGTGATGTGTAAAGATACTCTGCAGGTTCCCAAAAGAGAAACATAAACACCAACCCAGCTTCAAAACCTTTCACCTATAATATTTTGCCTGAAAGATATGCTAGGGAAATGGTAACACAAAACTTGTGGAAGGAGCCAACCAATGTCTGATTTGACTTTATTTCTACTCCATGAGACAGCCCATACCTGACACTTCTTGGGTAACCAATGCTCAGAGACTATAGGGACCTAGGGTAAAACCCCTACCAAGATCTAGCCAATGGATAGGACATTCTCCACAGTTGAGTGGAGAGTGGGGACTGACTTTGACACAAACTCTGGTGCCCCATATTTGACCACGTCCCCTGGATGGGGAGGCCTGGTGGCACTCAGAGGAAGGATAGCAGGCTACCAAGAAGAGACTTGATACCCTATGAGCATATACAGGGGGAGGAAGTCCTCCTCAGTCACAGTCATAGGGAAGGAGAGTAAGGGGAAAGCGGGAGGGAGGGAAGAATGGGAGGCTACAAGGGATGGGATAACAATTAAGATGTAATATGAATAAATTAATAAAATATATTTTAAAAACCAAACACCAACAAAATGACTCCCAGTGATATTCTTCTATACTTATAGATCATTGCTTTATCTAGTCATCCTCAGATATGCTCCCTCCTGCAGCACATGGGAATTGATACAGAGGTCCATGGCCAGGCATGATGCAGGGAGACATTGGAACACACTTCTCTAAATGAGGTGTCTCCATTAGACTCTACCCTTAGGGCTCAAGGAATCCTGTGGAAGAGGAAGCAGAAAGAAAGAGCCAGAGGGGATAGAGGACATCAGGAGAGCAAGGCACTCTTTATCAATTGAACAAAGCTCATATGAATCCACAGGACTGAGTCAACATGCACAGGGTCTGCATGGGTCTGCACCAGGTCCTCTGCATATATATTATAGCTTTCAGTTCAGTGTTTTTATGGGACTCCTGAATGCATGAATGAATGGGCCTCTGATTTTTTTAATATTAAACAGTATTTTAATTTACTTATTCACTTCACATCCCAGCCATGGCCTCCTTCCTTCTCTCCTCCAAGTCCCGCCCTCCCTCCTCTCTTATTCCTCAGAATATTATTACCCAATCACCCCACCTCATCAAGCCTCATCAGGACTGAGTTCTATGACTTGGCAAGGCAGTCCCATCAGGGGGAAGTTATCAAAAGGGTATCTTATTCTCTCAAAACTGTTGAAAGTATGGTTTATTTGAATACTCCAAGGGGCATGTCCCATGAAAGCCTTCATTAACCAGGAAACTGGGACAGAGGGAAGGACATCCTATTGGGACTCTAGATGAGAGAAGCATAGGAGAATAGCGCAAAATAGAAGGATCCAGACGGTCCTAGAAACCTACAAGACCATTATGATAGGCAGATTTGGGCCAAGGGGTCCCGCTCAAACTAAGGCACCAGCCAAGGACAATACAAGCAGCAAACTTCAAACCCCTACCCAGATCTAGCCAATGGACAGGACATTCTCCACAGTTGAGTGGAGAGTGGGGTCTGACTTTCACACGTACTCTGGTGCCTCATATTTGACCACGTCCCCTGGAGGGGGAGACCTGGTGGCACTCAAAGGAAGGATAGCAGGCTATCAAGAAGAGACTTGATACCCTATGAGCATATACAGGGGGAGGAAGTCCCCCTCAGTCACAGTCAGAGGGGAGGGGAGTAAGGGGAAAATGGGAGGGAGGGAGGAATGGGAGGATACAAGGGATGGGATAACCATTGAGATGTAATATGAATAAATTAATAAAATTAAAAAAAATAAAAACCATATATATATTTATGGTTTTATGATATAATTTCCTTTTATAGGAATTTATTAAAAATATAGGATAGAATTCACCAAATGAGTCATTTCACTGTTATTTATAATAGCAAAACGTTGGAAATAATTAAAGACCCTACAGAAGAGACTGGTTTAATAAACCACAACAACTTTAAACAATGAAAAAATTTTTACATTAAAAGGAGGATGATGTTTATAAAAAACATATCTACATTTTGCTATGGAATATTAGAATTATTTGAAAAAGGCAAAATAAAGATTCTTGGTACCTTTGACAAAAGAAAGGTCTTGGGACACACACACACACACACACACACACACACACACACACACACACACACACTTTTTTTTCTTTCCAGACATATATAATAGATGGAATTTTTAAACCTTGATTTTTATTTATATGAGACAGTAGAAATATATTGCAAGGAACAATGAAAACTAGAATTTTCTGAATGTAGCTTGTTCTATAGTTTTGACTTGAATCTAACTGCATTAGACAAAAACAAAATTAGAATTAAAAAAAAAAAAAACAAAGCAACCAATAAAATTTAGAACAATTGTAATGACAAATCTAATTATAGTCAGGTGTGTGGTATAACCTCAAGTGACTTTAAAATTAACTCATTCTAAATCACCTTTCATTCTTTGAGAAATACAGTCTAAAAACCAAATAACCTCATGATCAATTTTACACTACAGATAATAGCCTTAGTTCAATAGTAATATTGTTATTTCTGAGACTTGATATGTAAAGTAAGAATATGTTAGATGATGCATATGTCATTAGAAATACTTTCAATGTCAATTTGCCCTAGAACTGTTTGAATAAGTCAGGATTATTTGTAATTTCTAAAAATATACAGATTTCTGAATCCCTTTCACTGAAAAAAAAAAAAAAATAGAAGCAATGAAAACCCAGTAGGAATGAGAATCCCCAATGCACCAATTATGATCTCTGAATAGTGGTTGCCAGAAAAAGCATCAGAACTCTCAGAGTAATGTTTGGTTTTAAGTTTGAAGCGCAAAATGTATAAAGGGAATTTGAGGCATTACATTGTTCTGGAAAGCAAGGAAGCTAGCGAAGGTTTTTGAAACAGCAACAGCATGAAGAAACTGTCATTGATGACATGGGCCAATTTGAGTGTCTAAAGAAGTAATGAAATATTCTAGAAACATAAATATCTATGAGTTTGTAAGTTTTGAAATGGGAGGAGCTTCTTTGGAAGATTCTAGAGTATCACGACTTTTCTGAAAATTGATAAAGAAAAACAATCAAACGTTTATGCTATTATAGCATAAGCAATATTAGGAAGCTGCAATTTTAATGAACAATATTAAGACTCATTATGGGTTGTCAAATTCATTAGGCATATCAGACAGTACTTTAACCCCATGGCTTCATTAAAGTCACATCACAGAATGAAGCAGTATGGCACTGTCAAATGAGATAGGTGGGAGACGATTTAATAAAATGACTGCTTACCAAGTTCTCATTGTTGTGTCAAAATACATAGCAGAAAACCTGTAATAAAGTAAGTTATTTAACTCACAGTTTCAGGGATTTAAGGCTGTTACGGTAGAGAAGGCATTAACATTTGGAGTGGCTCAGTCCACTTGCAGAGCATGAGGTGACTGATCATGTTGTTATAGACAGGATGCAGCAATCCAAGACTGAATCAGTCAAATATAACCTTAGTTAACTACTCCTGGTCACCGTCCTCTGCCAGCTAGACCCTATATCTTAAAAGTTCCACAGCATTATCAGATAGCTCCACATAATGAACGGCAAGTACTAGAACTTATGCACTTGTGGGGGACTTTTCAAATTCAAGGAAAACCTATAAGGAATAATGAAGTAGCTTAGCATTCTGATAGTTGAGTCTCAGTAGCCCAAAGCCTAAATAGTAGAAAGGAAGGGCTAAATTACTAGAGTCTAGACAGAGAGTGTTTACAACTGTAAGAGAACACCGCCTAGTGGGAGCAGTGCTGTTTGTAGAGAAATGTAACAAAGGAACAATAGAAAGGTAAGTAATTATGCTGACATGGGTAGAAGAGAAGCTTGGAAGAGGAGGGTCCCAGGGTTCCAGTATAGCATCTGGTTTTTCTGCTGAGAAAGCCAAGAAGTCTCAGATGTCACTAAAAGGCAGAAATGGCTCATGAAGGCAGTGCATGTTTTTCAAAAGACGTCTTGGCAAAGACATTATAAATTGTGCTTACCTGGGCTCAGATGATGCATTCCTGAAGACCAATCACGAATGTCAAAACACTAAATACACTGTGCCTACTTAAGGCCAAAGTTACATATAACCTGAGTGCCAACTCTTTCCTAACCATAATCAATGCCCCTCATAAGTCCACTTTACAACATTGTGTACAAAGAAAAATTCTTTAATTCTTAACCTTGCAACAAGCTACCCTCTATGGGCAATCGCTGAAGATGTAACTTGAAAGCCATCCACATCCTGTTTGTTCCCATTGTAAAGACACTTGGATGCAACTTTGTCTTGAGAAGTCCATGCTCAAACACATAGATGTGTTGTTTTCTTTGGGGGGCGCCTTTCTGTTGCTAATAATATGCAAATTCTGCATCATATTGGCTTATCCTGAAATTGTTTTCTTCATCAAGTCTACAAATACTGTTGCTGCCTGAATGGAGATCTCCTAAGGAGAAAGGATACTCTTTAGACTATTGTGGAGGGCAGGCCAACACACAAAGTGGAACTGTGCCCCTGCAAACAACTAGAGGGATAAATGTTCTCTTTGCTATCCTCCTTTTTAGTCATATGTATGTATCTACCAATGGGTAAGCAGGGGTATAGCCCAATTAGGACCAGTCTGCCTGCTTGATAGGCATAAAGTAAAGAGGAAGCTATGCAAAGATGCTTTCAGCTCTCAGGACTCAATTCTTCCAGTGTGTCACAGACAGATGGAAAGAACTGAAGGAATAGGGGCAGTTTCTGAGCCATAGTAGATGTAATTGACCTGTTTCAGATCTGGTGTTAATTTCTAGCCCAAAATATGAAAAGGAAAGGAAAGACAAGCAATATGAAACAGGTTGGTGTTGCAATGGATTCATCAATATCCTCAGAATGAAGGCTACAGTGACCTTGCTTTTGTTTTTGTGTTTTGTTTGTTTTTCAAGACAGGGTTTCTCTGTGTCGCCTTGGCTGTCTTAGACTTGCTTCGTAGACCAGGCTGGCCTCAAACTCGCATTGATCCACCTGCCTCAGCCTCCTGAGTGCTGGGATTGAAGGCGTGCACCACCACACCTGGCCTGTGACCTTGTTTTTATATCTCATCAACAGCAGACAGACTAAAACACCTACAGTGAGATTAAGGAGATGTTGAGAATTCTGAGCACTTTCCTCACATCTTTGTCCCTCATCTTTATCAGCATACTGCTTTTCCATGTTCCTAATCACAAGCCCCATTTTAAGTAGCACACTTTTAGATAATATCCACGCCAACAAAGCTATTGCCACAGCATTCAACAGGTCTGTGAATTAGTGGAGATGAACCTATTAACAAGTGTCAATGTAGTATAGAATACATTCTGTAGGCTAACACAAAAACAAGTTCAAAATGTTATGGGCATAGATCTGAGTTTGGAGGGAGGTCCATTGAAGTTTCCAGTATCTTGTGTGATAAGACAAAAATCATACTGGGGATACGTGTTTAGATGTGAAAGTTGAGTTTTTAAAGGAAGAGAAATTATTCTTGGGAACGAACATGGACTAGTGAGCAGGGAAAAGACATCTTCTCAAGAGGTGTTGGCCACAAAGATTATGACTCCATGACAGGTATGTAGTACTTGACTTTCTCATTTGTGGGTTGATTGTTTCTGAATATGCCCTAGCTGTTGCACACAGATTCAAGACTTTCTCTGCAAACTGGCTTCTTTTTACAATGTTACTCTTGATGTCACTTTCTCTAGTACTTCTTCTGGTGCCACAATATCAGATGAACATATCTTCTCAAAACCTCACCACCCTGACTAGAATGGCATATGCAATCCACCAAATGCCAAGTAACCTGCTTAATGCATAATGGACTATTGGGAATGATTGTTTTCTCCGATAAGGACAAATATACTCAACTCAAACTTGTTCTGCCATCTCTTCATTTATTTGTTTTGCCAGATGCTTTGGAAATTTAAAAAGCAACAAAAAGCTCAGCTGGGCTGAGTGCTGGGCATCTATGCTCTCACTGCTTAGGTGGCAGAGAAAGGAGGATGGCAAGTTCAAGGCATGCCTGAGATACATAGTGAGAGCTAGTCTTAACAAAACCAACTAAGGGAGATAGAAAGAAAAAAAAAGAAAGAAGAAATTTTCTCATAGATATCATCATGAGCAAGTTTTGGTAAATTTTGGAAAACTTCTAACTCAATTAATGTTGAAGCTGTGGCTGACCAAGTAAAAACAGAGGCTATTGTCATTCCCATGTCAAATGACTTTTTAAAAAATGAGATGTCTACTTTATTTCCCCTTCTGAGTAAGACTCAAGCACCTTTCCTTGGGCCCTCCTTGTTACTTACCTTCTTTGGGCCTGTGGATTGTAGTATGTTTATCTTGTCTTATATGGCTAATATTCACTTATAAGTGAGTGGATGTGTGTCTCTGGGTCTGGGTTACCTCACTCAGGATGATCTTTTCTAATTCCATCCATTTGCCTGAAAATTGCATGATGACTTTGATTTTAATAACTGAGTAGTATTTCATTGTGGAAATGTACCACATTTTCTTATCCTAGTTTAACAGTCTCCTGAGAAGCTTCATCCAGCAGTTGATGGAAACAGATGCAGAAAACTACAGCCAAACAATAGGCCAAGCTCGGGGAGTCTTGTGGAAGAGTGAGAAGGATCAAGGGAGCTGGAGGGGTCAAGAACATCACAAGAACACCTACAGAATAAACTAGCCTGGGCCCATAAGGGCTCACAGAGACTGAACCACAAACTGAAGAGCATGCATAGGCTGGGCCTAACCCCCTTACACATACACAGCAGATGTGCATCACAGTTATCATGTGGGTCCCCTAACAATTGGAGCACAGGCTGTCTCTGACTCTGTTGCTTGCCTTTGGATCTCTTTCCCATAGCTGGGCCGCCTTGTCCAGCCTCAGTGAGAGTGGAAGAGCTTAGTCCTGCTATAGCTTGATGTGGCCAGGTAGGTTGGTACCCTTCTCTGAGGAGTAGAGGAGAGGGAATGGGAAGGGGGATGTGAGAGTGGGACTGAGAGAAAAGGAGGGGGAGGTTTTCAACCAGGCTGTAAAGTGAGAAGATAAATAATGAAGAGAAAGACAATAAATAAAATTTAAAAATGAGAACCATCACTCATGGTAATGAGCAGCCAAAGTGCTAGGAACAAGTTTTAGATGTATTAATATGTAATATGGCAGGTAAATAGGAGCCAGATCATTTTGGGATGGAGCATCTTGAAAGGCCAGTTTCCTGCCACTCCCCTCCAGACTTCCTCTCCAATGGGCCATTCTCTTTCTGCCATCCATGAAGATATTTCTAAAGAAAGATTGGTTTGCGATCATCTGTGTTAGAGAGTCGGAAGGAAAAAGTGAAATAAAGCATTTGAATAAGAGTTTCCCAGAACCGTAAGTTCTAAGAAGTGGAGTGTTATCACCAAGGCATTGATGGAAAAGAGCACCTGTTGTGGCTCTCTCATTTATGAGATAGTTTATTCACGACGAATAAAAAGTGAAGTTTAAAGAAGATTGCTCAAGACTGCATGCTTTCTTTCATGAACTGACACATACTATACAATTTACCTCTGTAGTTCTAGGAATTGTGCTCTTTTAATGACAATGCCATGCAATGAATTGTTTTATTAACATTAGTTTATTATTTTCTTTAAACTAGCAATATAAACCAGTAACATTTGGCCTGTTCCTATCAATGTCTTCACTGTTCAAAGAACTTCTATACCAGAGCTACTACGTCTCCTTTAATAATGTTAAATGATTTGGTGCATCATACATTTGACTCTATTTTTGGCCATTGTAACGTTGACTCATTTAAACCTTGGGCAGCTCTTCCCTGGACAAAAATGCATGAAATGGAGAAGAGGTAAGTAACATAGTATTAGTTTCACAAATGGCTATATGTAGGTGTTGAAGATTAGATGCTTGATCTAGGGTCATTCGGGGAATTGAATCTATTGATCAAATCAATTGCAGTGCTGGCCTGGATTCCTAATACCTTTTTTTTTTTCTTTTTTCTTTTTCTTTTCTTTTCTTTTTTTTTTTGTCGCAAGAAGAATGAGGATAGAATTTGGGCAACTGGGTCAGATAGCTATGGGCATAAAAATGAGAGTTCCCATCAGTGTGGTTTTTTTCTCACAAGCCTCTTTTTTCCCATATATTGCTACCAATACCTGAATGCTTCGCAGAAGTGTCACAACAGATAATTTAGTCCTTTTTCTACTTTCATAAAAAGGCTCCATGTGTGCTTTAACTCCAGATGGCAGCCTCAGACTCACTTGTGCCTACATATGACCTTGAAAAATCCATACAGCCAGCTAAATGAAATTGTGTTGGCATCTGCATGGGCTGGGGCACTGAAACACCATAAAATAAGATTTTTTACTTCACCTTTCAAATCTGTCTGTGCATGTATGCATGTGTGTACAGGTGTGTGTAGGAGTTTGCATGCACATGTGTGGGCTCACAGACGACCTCAGCCATCATTCTCAGGGAAGTCCCCTCACGTTCTTTGAGACAGGGTATTTCATTTGCCTGGAGCTCATCAATTAGGCTAAGCTGGCTAGCCAGCAGAGTCTCAGAAATTCTCCTGTTACCCAGCTATGGGTTTACAAGCTCACACTACTACACTCAACATTGTACCATGGATTCTAGGTTATAGGGAGAGCATTTTATGTTTACAAGACGAGCATATTATGGACTGATTTGGACCCCCAAACTCTTCTTAACTGTTTTGAGGTGTAAAAACTCAGGAAACTTTACCAGAACAAAATAAGATGGGACAAGGAGAGAACATATGGATTTTGCTTGACACTACTTATATTTTATTATACTGTAAAATCTGAGGATCATTTCTAATAATATATATGAATAATAAGATCAAAGAGGAGCACTCTGAATTAGTTCTGTCACTAATAAGAGAGAAGGGAATTGCCGCCCTCAAACTTTTCTGCCACGCGGAATAGACCTATTAGGTAGCTACCGTCCCCTCTTTTTCTGCAGAACACAATTAGTGTCATAGAAAATGTTCAAGGCTTGTGAGAGAGAACACTATATATTCCAACTGTCTAAACCCTGAAATGTATGTATTTAATTTTCTCCAGAAATGGTTTGCAATCATCTTGCCTTGTCATTGCATATTTTCAGGATGGAGAAAGCTTGTGGTTGCAGTACATTTTAAGCTCTTAGAATGACTGATAGCACTGCAGTCTTGGATGATAATGGAAGCATTTTTAAAAGTTCTCTAATGTATTATTTTAATAAGTAAATTTAAGGCAGACTATTTCTCCAGCTTAATTTGTTTTTGTGACATTCTAACCAGTGCCAGTTGTTTATACAATAAGGCTGACTCTGTTGGAAGGGTGACCTACCTGGTCAAAGGGGAGAGAAATTACCTTAGGAGGATAAACTTACTCCCAGCATTAACTCCTTTGCTCAGGTGCTGTAGTAAACTGTTACCTTGCCCAGGGATGTGGCAAGAAGTAGCCAGAGTTTGGCCAAGAATTCTTCATGTTCTTTTTCTGGTTCTTGCAAGGCAGTGATGCAAACTCAGCATCTAGAAAATGGGTCATCATCTGTTTTCTCTTTAGTTATAGACATTTAAGTATATAATGCAGTATGTGTTGTTTCAGATTCTCTGAGATAGGACTAAGTATGCAAGAGATGGAGTTAGAGAAAGGCCTTTGAGGAAAATGGGGGTAAGAGGTGTCTGTAGTTTGAGGGAACATCTATACATCCATAGACCAGCTCTTCCTCTATGATCAAACTCAGAAAGAAAAGATTAATGAGATCAATTATGAGCCTTGGGACTAGATTGGACTAGGGGTCACAGGTGCTGCTTATCCTCTTCTCCCCCTCCCAGCATTATAAGTTTCTATCACCCTAAGCCCTCATCTATACAGGTCTCACCAGCTTTATCAAGTAGTTTGACCTGAGCTGTCTGTCATCCCTGAGTACTCCGAGTCTTTGGCAAGTATACCCTCAGAGGTTAGGGCCACTGCATTTGCCCACTCATAGTCATCATTGGGCAAAGGAGTACTGAGAACAAGGACAAATAGCTAACCCCTTATAGAAGGGCCCAATATTGTCACCTTAAAACCAAATGACCAGGAGGAAGTGCTATGAGTCCAATCTGAGAAGTTCAGTATGGATCCCTATTGCTAGCAAGCTGACCATTCAGAAGCATCTTTAGGTACGTTCGCTTTGGCCACTTAGCCAGCTTTCTACGCTGTTTAAAACCAGCACAAGGCTGGCTAAGTGGCCAAGTCACTATGCCTCCTTAGGTGACTAGTAGCACTTTCTGTGATGGGTGCATACTGGTGGATATTTTGTGTGATAAAAAGATCTTTACATTTTGAATTCACTTTTATGGGTCTCTCCACTAGCCTCTATCCCAGAACTCCTTGTCCTTTATTTAGCTTTTCTTTTTAGTCTTCTGATGATATGGCTATAAAGTATAGTCAGTCGCCTATTAATCTGTAAGGATTCTCCACGTAGCCTACCTCTCCTCCCCAACACAATGGATGATCAAAGGTACTACTTCAGTTCCACATGCTTAGAAGATTTTTTTCCTTCCGTCTTACAGGATACCAGAAGCGAACATCATTCATTTTTACACAGCTTTCACCCACATATTGAGCATATCCCTCTGAAAACAAATCAGAAGGTTTATTCTTCTTATACAATTATATATCTATATAAGAGCCCTCCTCTGTATGAGTAAAGGTAAAAGGCATAGAAGATAGTACCAATGTACCTTATAATGAGAGTTTGGCCTACCTGCTCATGCAACAATAAGTTGTGTCCCTGATTTTGTTTGTCACATTCTCCTGATTTCATTCAGGCTCCATTTCAGATGTTCTGTTTCCATGGTAAGATGGATTGACATTAGGCCTTCTAACTTTCTAACTTGTTTTTACCACAAAGTACCCACTCATTAGAGGCAGCTTGAGCTACATGATTATTTGCTACTTTCATGTCCTAGTAACAGACCAAGACTTGTTTCTCAAAAGACCTATCATTAACTACTGTAGACTGTAGGTTCTTGCCTGAGACACCTAAGACTTACCTTGTTTTGTCCTATAGGATCCTGAAATCCAAGTTGCAGTGTTCTCCATCACTGACAACTGTAATACCATCTGCTGTAGTAAGAGACTGCACAGATATGTTTGTTTTGCTTTATTTTTTTCCATTGGAGGGAGTGACCCATCATATCTTTGCCCACTCAGTTTCTTGATTGGGATGTTCTCTCGAGTTTCTATCACTGAAGCCTTTAGCAAGCCGTCCGCAGCTTGTTCCAGGGCTTAGCTATGCCCTGCCTATCAGCTACCACAGTGTCTTCTTTACATGCTGGATAAGAAATGCCTGGGTCTCAATTTCACATCCTACTTCTTATATTCTCATACTGTGCCCAGTACTACTCCTATAGTCCAGATTTCCCATGAAGTAGACACTACAGTAGGATTAGCCATGCAAGAAATGTAACATGAACAGAACATCACCTTTTGGGAAAGTTGAGAAAGAGCCAGGAGGAAGTGGAGACCTCAAAGCAGATCTGAGAAAGAGAGAGAGAGAGAGAGAGAGAGAGAGAGAGAGAGAGAGAGAGGAGAGAGAGAGAAAGAAGAAGAAGAAGAAGAAGAAGAAGAAGAAGAAGAAGAAGAAGAAAAGAAAGAAAGAAAGAAAAAAAGAAAAAAAGAAAGAAAGAAAGAAAGAAAAGAGAGAAAAGCTAAATGCAAACGACCAAAGTTGAAGTTCAGTTTTTAGATTAGCAAGGCTCTCAAGGAGTTCTTAAGCCAGAATTAACCAACAGGCAAGGCCAGCATCACTGGCAGGATCAGGTTAGAGGAAGTATGGCCTTTTCCTTAACTTGATACTGGATTTCAGAGTGCTAGGGCTATCAGTCATATACTACACTAGGAGTAGACCTGGCAGATGTGTTTTCATGACTTCAGTGAAAGCTTTGATTTCCTTCCCAGGCAATCACTAACATATACGTGTAAAATGCTTAGTATCATTTGTTTCATAGATCCTTTTTTAGAATATTTATAGCCACAATGGGGTTAAGAAATGGTTTTCACAGTTTATTACTGGTCTTGTTCAGCAAAGACAGACTGCTATGAGCTGGAAGATAAAAAAAAAAAAAAACCACTGTAAATTCTTTCTGCTGTTTAGATGTATGTGCTAGTTCATATGCATACACTGGACCTTTAATCCCAAGGTGAATATATTAGAAGGCAGAGACTTTAGAAAGTGACTGGGCCATGAAGACTGTTTTCTCACGAATGAGCTCAGTGCCCTTATAGATGAGGATTCAAACACTAATTCATGTCTCTGCTAAGTTCTGACACAGCAACAAGTACTCGCTTTGAAGCAGAAAACATGCATCAATAACAATAGCAAGAAGTTATCTTGAACTTACAGAGTCTAGAACAGTGAAAAATAAATTTCTGTTATTTCTAAAGTATTCAGTCTGTATTGCAGAATGCTATGCTAAGATAGTCTTCAAAATGTGAATAACCATTTTCATTAAAATTCAGGGAGGGGCTACATACTCAATATGAGAAATGCTGACACACCTTGCAAGCAATAGGAGTATGTTGAATGGGCATCACACAAGAGTGTCAAGTCAAGTTGTCCCATTTTAGAGATGATTTTGACAGAAAACATTTTATTCAGCATTATTTTTTTCTTTGACAATTTCATATAAGTAGAAAACAGCAGCTTTCCTTTTTTAAATCTTGAACTCAGAGCAGAAATTTGGTGAGATTGTCACCAGCAAAGGGTTCAGATCTAGTTACTATATAAACAGTGTCCCTACTCTAATTATTTTAATCAAATGAAATTATTTCAATGTGATTCCTTTCATTGCATAGGCCGGTCAGTTGAACAGCAGAATGTAATACACTTCTAAGTCTAGACAAAGGATAACTTTTGGTGACCCATTTAGTTTCTATACTTTGGATTTCTGTATGTTCTTAACTTTTCAAATATATAGTTATGTTTATAATTTTAATTGTGCTAAAATTTAAATGCATCCAAGTACAGAAATGTTAAAGAATTTCATAATTTTTGTCCACATAGTCATGCAACGATCAACCAGAATAACCACACTAACTGTATGCATGTTTAGCACTGTTGATACTGTCACTTGCTTCTGTGTTGTGACTGTAGCAGCTTACAAGTCTATTGGGGAGGTACAGGACTTTCAGTTGTTTCATCTAATCCCACAGACAGCAGAAATTTTAATTTATTTAGATTTTGTCCCATTGGCTAAGGATTGCCAGGTTTTAAGTAAGACTAGCTTGGCTGATGGAGTTGAAGACTAAGATAGCCATGGTATTATTATAAGCTTTAGTTTAAGAGTTAAAAAAAAAAAACTTTAGACATTAGGATAAGACCCAGTAGCATAGGATAGGTAGTAGAATAATTTCTCAAAAATTTTCCTTGTAAATGTGACTTACTGGATAATTCTTATAGTTATTTTGTTGTATATAGCTTATTTTATTTAATAGAGAGGCAAGATGGAGGAAAGATAAACATGTTTTTTGTTTAGATCCCAAGTGTGGGATGAGGAACAGACTTAGAGCAGGTGATGTTTATCCCTTTGTCGGAGAGCTTGGCTGTTATGAACTAAAAAACATCCTTGAACAAATTCTGAGATGGGATATAAATGTGAGCCAAAAACAGGAGGCATGGTCTTTGGAGACTTGGGATTGAGTGGCTGTTTAACACTGGCTTTCGAGATGCTTTGAGACTCGGGCTTCGGCTGAGGTTTAGGTTCCAGTTGCTCCAGGTTCCAGCAGAAGAAATCCTGCTGACTGTACCAGGAGAGTCGTTCCTGGGAACTAATACCCAGAGGTTTCATTTTGTGTTTTTTAATCTTCTTTTCTTTAGGTTTATGCTAGTCGGGTTGTAAGGGAGGTACAGTCATTTGATAAGTTCATAATACAATATATTGGTAAGAAAACTGAGCCTCAAGAGAACGATGTCTCATTTCCTCTAAGGGGACTTGGGTAGGTTTCTGTTTGCTCTCTCGGTCTACAAATGCTTATTTTCACCAGAGGTGGTTATAAGGTATTATTGGTCTTATACACAGAAAAAACTAGGTGGAACTCAGGGATGTCTCTCTTTTCTTTTATCTTTCATCTGTAGGTAAGGAGATAGGAGCAGAAAAGAAAGAAAGGGGCGTTCAGAAATATAGAGGGAGGCTAGAACAAAAGGTAAATTACTAAACCTACTCCTTAACTCAGGGCCTTAATTGTTACTCATAATGAAGGTTATGTCTAAGTCATTGGTATAGAATTTAGTATATTCAAAAAATGGGCATGTCAAATAAACTTCTCAGATTCCAGCACAAGAATATATATCCTGAGTCTAACAGATAGATACACTCTACAGATACATGAGGTAAAATAGTTAAATAAGGTCTTCAAAAGCCTCAGAGACACACAGAATATGGCGTTTAAAGATGATTTTATTATCCTAAAGTTTCTTTGACAACAATACAGGTTAACTACTGACAACACCCAACCAACCTCAAGAAGATGATGAGCAAGCATCCAAGAACTTCCTTATGGAGATGGCTTCAAATGTGGCAAACCAGCCACTGGGCAATATGTCCTCATTCCTGCCACAAACAGAATTCTGCCTAAAAATTGGCAGCATAGATGCAGGCAGAGTCATTGGTCCAACTCTGTCAAGACAGGGTAAGCAAGTCCTCAATAGTTCCTGCTTTGTGAATAAGTCTGGAAGAGACATTGGGCTAGAAGGACAAAGATGAGTCTCCAACATTACAGTGTTGGGTGACTGTTCAGACAGTAAACTGTCTCAGTCATTTTGTTCACTTTGGAAGCTGCTAACCTATACTACTGGTTCACTCAGGAATTTAAGTTTTATTTCTTCTCAAGTCTCTGAGGGGTGTTGAAGAACAGATAGTTTAGTTCTACAATCAAGTTTAGTTGGATAACATCTTTTTAGATTAAGATAAAGGAGTTATGTTAATAGAGATGAGATAGGATAGATATTGAATTTCATTCAGAAATTTAGACCCAACAAGACAGGAAAGATGTTTACTGCAAGTATGATAAATACAAATAGCCAAATCATGATGAATGTAACATTTATAGAACTCATGATTGTCATATCGTTCTCTCTGCTGTATGTAGTTTGTTTTATGTGTGTGTGATAAAATAAATGTATATGAAAAAAAGAAAATTGAGCCTACACTTGGCTGTGATTGGCTGGTAGACAAGTCCTCTGGGAGCTGCTTCATTGGAATAGCTTCATCCTGCTACACAACTCAAGCTGTAATTTGTATTCTTTTTATTGACTATATAGCAAGACACTCTTGATGTTTTATAATCATGCAGACCTTGGAAAGGCCATTGGAAGTGATCCGTGGAAACTCAAAGTTAGGTCTACAGCCAAAACTTAAGTGGTGTGCAGATGAAAATAGCCACTTTAAGGACCAAAGAAGTGGTCAACACTAGAGGAAAGAATAGATCATGTTTTTATTATGGAGAACAGCTTCCCATTAGTACTTTACACGTATCTATAATTTCTTCCCAGTGTCATTTAAAAGAATAATCATTTGATTAGGAAAGAACTTGAACTTTTGTCAGGTCAAAGAATTAGAGATGTTTACCTAAATAAAGTGATGCTGTTATTGAGCTTTACTGATGGGAGGAGGAGGACAAGGAAACAACTAGTGACTCTACTACTACTACTACCCTTCTTACCCAATTCTCAGAATAATGAGCATATAATGTTTGTTTGATGTATTAAACTCTAAGTCAAATATAAAGACAATAAACATGGGAAGACTAGTGTTTTCTTTAGTGAAATCCCTTAGCTACTACCAAATTGTCTTGATTTATCTATCAGGCTTTATTCTTAAGATGGTAAAAAATAATTTTAAAACGAACAAGTGTCTATTGCTTTCCTTGTATTAGTTAAGTAGCATAAAAGGAGTCCTCATCACCATATTATATTTATGTCACATCTTAGGCACTTCCCATTTATTTGAAGCAAGAGCCAAATATCTGACCATACAGTTTACTTTGCTATTCTAAGTGTAGCAGTATGGCAGCAAATAGGGGAAGTGAGATGATTTTCTTTTCCTCATGATAATTTCAGGTTAAGTGTTTAGTCCTTGCTTTTACTTTAGATGCAGTCGCCAAGTCCTGCTGGTTTCCTCTTGACTCGAGTCTTGCATTCCCACGACTGCTGCTCAATTCAAGGAACAAGGTGTCACGAGGCTTACTTTCCCCCTAAAGTCTATGCAGTATTACCAGGTCAACCTTGATGCAACTTTGCTTTGACTGGATATTTCTCTTAGGTCAGACTTCATAGAAACAAAACAAAAAGCCCTCCAAATTTAAGGTCTTGCTGGTGAAGATACACCTTAGCCTGATACTAACAAAGTCTTGCTGGTGAAGATACACCTTAGCCTGATACTGACAAAGTCTTGCTGGTGAAGATACACCTTAGCCTGATACTGACAAAGTTCCCTCAGTACTTCCCCCACACAGATGGGCTGATTCTAGTTGTACAATATAAAATACTTCTTCATCATCGAATAACCCATGAACATTCTCATTTCATGTATTTGCTCACAGTCCTGTCAATTTGAATGCCTCTTTCTTTGCCTATCCAATTTCTGGCAGCAATTGACTTATATTCATCCACAGACTTGAAGGAGTCTTTTCTTTCTTTCTGTCTGTCTTTCTTTCTTTCTTCCTTCCTCCTCTTCTTCCTCTTCCTCCTTCTTCCATCTCTCTCTGTCTCTCTCTGTCTCTCTCTCTCTCTCTCTCCTCTCTCTCTCTCTCTCTCTCTCTCTCTCTCTCTCTCTCTCTCTCTCTCTCTCTCTCTCACACACACACACACACACACACACACACACACACACACACGCACACACATTGGCTGCCCTGGACTCACTTTGTAGACCAGGCTGGCCTTGAACTCAGAGATCCGCCTGCCTCTGCCTTCTGAGTGTTGGGATTGAAGCTGTGCACCACCTCCACGTGGCATTAAATAATTTTCTTATTGGCTTTACAGGTAGTGATTTCCTTTCCTCTTGAGCATTACTATATTTCCAAATTGTACCAAACAGACTGCAAATACTTGTGGAGTGGAAAGTAATATAGTGATTTGAAAATTAATATTTCTTAAGTTGAAAGAGGCCAAAACATAAGATGTAAACATGAACATTTTAAATAGGTAACATAGACATATTGATACGTTTTTAGCATGTGCTATATAGCAGGCCATGCACTAAGTATTTTCCTTGGACTTGCATGTTTATTTCTGTAAGTAAGCCCAATAGTTCACTATTCACAGGTGATACATTTGATGCTATGGTTGTTAACAAAGATCATCACACTAATAAGAGGAGAGGTGGGATTTGAATAGCCCATAGTCTCATTACCTAAGCAGTCTTGTATTTAAGAAGGAATATAAAGTTTCAGTTGCCCTATGAGAAAAATCAGAGAGACTTTAAGTGTGCTGAAATACTAGTAGAATGGTAAACAGAGAGAAACAGAGAAGGCTGTGTGGTAGGAAATAGGTGGAAAGTGGGCCACTGAATATGCCTGTGGGAGGTTATCTTATCCACATTAATTGACATGGGAGGACTCATCTTAACTTCGCCTGGATCTTTCCTTGGACAGAGGATCCTAGAGTATATGAAATGGGTGAAATGAGTTTAGAACTAGCCTTCATTCATCGTTCTTTTTCTTGGTTACTCGTACAATGGACAAGCTGCTTCAGGGTCTTGCTGTCTTGACGTCCCCCATCATGCTTTGCTATGAGTCAAAATTAACCTTTCCTCCTTTAAATGTTTTCTGTCAGAGTATTTTATCACAACGACAGAGGAAAAAAACAAAGATAAAGAACTAACAATGCAGAAATAAGATAAAGTGAATCAAGAGCCAGGAAAATGTTAGTTCTATCAATATTGACTTTCTCCCAGAATATTTTGTATATGAACAAATTCATCTAGGTTCTTTCCTGGCTCAAATGTGGTAAGATACTTTCTTTTTAGCTTAAAGCTGTTGAAATGCCATTTTTCTTGGCTTGTCAGCACTTGAACAGACTTCAGGGACTAAGTCATACCAAATAAATAGCCAAGAAAGCAATATAATCATACACTTAGCATATGGTATATTAATAATAACTAAATTTTATTATAGATAATGATATAACATTATGATATATTGACTCAAAGTTGTTTTCACAGAATACTAGTGATAGGAAGCCCTATTAATGGCTTCTAATTGAAACAATTAATAATAATAATAATAATAATAATAATAATAATAATAATAATAAACCTTCTTCTGTTAGTCTCAAAGGTTAACATGGGGTAACCCCTGTCAAACTCCCCAGAGAGTGCCTGTGGTGTCCATTTCTTCCTTCCTCAGTGCATTTTCACTACACTGCCCTCTCTGATCCTTGAAGAATCCAATTCCCTTTTCTACCTCACCCAAATCTACACATGGTTCTCTCTAGTTGGAAGTCTCCTCCCCTCCATTCTTCACTTCATTATATAGGAATCAGAAATTAAATACTTTCATTTCTTTCACTGACCTTAGTTAAAGAAATGCAATTTTTACAATTATATTTAATGAAAACTCTTACGGGGAGATAATCTTATTAGCACAAGTGCTTTGAGAATTAATTTGAAGTGTCATGCTGATTTTTAACCTTAGCAACACAATGGAGTGAATTTCAAAGAACATTTATAGTCTACTAAGCATGTAAAAAGATACTGTGAGAAAGATATCCTGTTAGGGCAAACGTTTTTAAAGATGTGCAATCTGTTCCATTTTTTCTTTAAAAATATGACTGTGTCAGTAAGCATATATAAATCTGTTGCATAGTTAAAATATCTGGTCAGAATTCATTTTTTATTTTTGAGATTAAAATATAATTATATAATTTCTTCCTTCCCTTTACTCTCTCTAAATGCTCCCATATGTCCCCTTGCTCTCTTTAAAATTCAAGGCCTCTTTTTTGATAATTGATGCCACATGAATATATATATATATATTATTTTTTTCAAAATATAACCTCCTCAGTCAGTATAATGCATGTTTTCAGAGCTGACCATTTGGTATAGGATCCTTTTTGTATCTGTCTAATTTTAAAGAGATAAAGCTTTCAGAGAAATATTCCATGATACAACTTATGAATATCCAATATAACCATTTATGCTCAAAACTTATATTTTCTAAAAGAATACATAGATGTTTACTTCTGTAATAAAATATTGTTGTGATAATAAATAGAATGCCATGCTGAAGAGATGGCTCAGTGGTTAAGAGCACACTGGCTGCTCTTCTTTTGGACTCCAGTTCAACTCCCAGCGCCCACATGGCAGCTCACAATCATCTCTAACTCCAGTCCCAAGGGATCCAATGTCCTCTTCTAGCCTCTGTATATACTAGGTATGTACATGGTTCACAGACTTACCTGCAGGCAAAACACCCATAGACATAAAAAGCTTAAAGAAAGAAATAGAATGGGCTCACTTAATGACCCAGTGAATGTGCCAGTGCTGCAGGGGAGCCTTTGGTAGAATAGCATCGCCTTCGCCAAATCTGATCCAAACCCAAGGAACAGCCTTGCTTCCCTACTGCTCTCATCGCTCCAGAATAACTTTCAAGGTCGCCTCCTTTGAGAGGTTTTCTCTAGGTACTACATTTCAAGCAATATGTCTATAGTTTTGGAAATCTTTTTGTAAAGCCCAGAGGCCCACACTCTCTCTGTTTCCATAAACCACAACTTTCCTAATTACTTTGATCCCATACCTAAACACATTACCTGGCATGATCTTAGATTAGTGCACACATATTAGCACAAACCTGGGCCTAAAATCTTAGATTGGTAAGATTTTTATTGTAACACTGTGTCACAAACATTTTTTGGTATCAAGGAGCTTTTCTCACTTGCTTTTGTTTGGATCCCTGAGGACATTATAGAGACATGATTCACAAAAAGTAGTCTCCAGACCTGACATACAAGGGAATGATCTGAAATGAATGGTGGGTAAAACTCTTGATGTTTTAGCATAAATTGAATTTGGACAACTAAGAGTATTCTTTCTAATCACACAGAGGCATTAAAAAAATAGCTAGGTTTGTTTACTTAAAACCTTGACTAAGTGGTAAAAAGTACCAGTATCAGATTTTTTTCTTTTTTTAAATTAAAAAAAAATTTTTTTAATTAATTTATTCTTGTTACATCTCAATGGTTATCCCATCCCTTGTATCCGCCCATTCCTCCCTCCCTCCCTCCCTCCCTCCCATTTTCCCCTTACTCCTCTCCTCTATGACTGTGACTGAGGGGGACTTCCTCCCCTTTTATATGCTCATAGGGTATCAGATTTTAACCTATGAATACATATCATTTTTATATTCTGTTTTGAAACTTAGCATGACCAGTAGACCTTGTACTACACAATGAACTATGAAAAAAAGTACATTTACAAGGTCACTTGTACAGTTTTTTGAATTATGTATTGTGTAGCCTGTATGCAATTTGTCACTAATCAAATAATAAATCAATTAGTCTATCAATTAATTAACTTTACATCCTAATTGCAGCTTCTCCTGACTCCTCTCCTCCTACTCCCTCCTTCTCACCTCCTCCTGTCCTCAGAGAAAGGGAAGTCCTCCGTGGATATTAACCAGCCTTGGCATATCAAGTTGCAGTAGGACTAGATACATTGCATCTTCTTCTACTAAAGCTAGACATGACAGGTCAGTTAGGGGAAAGGGATCCAAAGGCAGGCAACAGACTCAGAGACAGGCCCTCCTCCTGTTCTTAGGGGTCCTACATGAATCCCAAGCTGCACAACTGTTACATATGTGTAGGGAGCCTAGGTCAGTCCCATGCTTGCTTTTTGGTTGGTGGTTCAGTCTCTGTGAGCCCCTAAGGGCCCAGGTTAGTGGACTTGGTAGGTGTTTTGTGGTGTTCTTGACCCCTCTGGCTCCTATAATCCTCTCTCCCCCTCTTCCACAAGATCCCCTGAGCTCTGTCTAATGTTTGACTGTGGGTCTCTACATCTGTTTCCATCAGCTGCTGGGTGAGGCCTCTCAGATGATAGTTATGCTAGGCTCCTGTCTGCAAGTATAGCAAAAATATCATTAGTAGTGTCAGGGTTGGGTTCTCTCTCATGGAGTGGGTCTCAAATTCGACCAGTCACTGGTTGACCATTCTCTCAATTTCTGCTCCCTCTTTATTCCTGAACACTTATAAGCAGTAACAATTGTGGGTCAAAGATTGTGTGGCTGGGTTGGTGTCCCCATCCTTTATTATAAGCCTTGCCTGGTCACAGAAGATGGCCATTTCAGGTTCCATATCCCCTGTTGCTAGGAGTCGTAGCTACTACCTACTGGTCATCCTCAGATTACTGAAAGTTTCCTTTACCCCAGGGAGACTCAAGCATCCTCACTTCATCCTTCTTGTTACTTAGCTTCTTAGGTCTCTGCATTGTAGTATGGTTACCCTATACTTTATGGTAAATATTAAGTTATAAGTGACTACACATAGCATGTGTCTTTCTGGGTTTGGGTTACCTCAGCCAGGATGATCTTTTCTAGTTCCATCCATTTGCCTGCAACTTTCAAGATTTCCTTAGTTTTAATAGCTGAGTAGTATTCTATTATGTAAATGTACCACAATTTCTTTATCCATTTCCCATCTATCAGATTTAGCTTTCAATACTTAAAGAAGTGTTGTTGTTGTTGTTGTTGTTGTGTGGTGGTGGTGGTGTTGGTGGTGGTGGTGGTGGTGGTGAGTCCATTCCTTGTATTTATATTTATACCATCTATCCTACTCAATATCTTTGTCATGATTATATATAAACATATAAATGTTTTATTATTCAACTGGAAAACTAGAGAGTCCTCCAGTCCAGGAAGGTATTAATGTTTATCCTCTTCCCCATCATCACCAGCTTCAGCACCATTCTTTGCATTCTTCCTCTCCACTCGGCCTGGGTGGCCACCACCATAAGGAGAACAGTGGGAGAAGTCAATGTGCTTCTGGCAGTCCAGATGTTCACCACCTGCTTGTGGACCCTGATATGACGCTAGCCAATAAGCATGGGGGGGGGGGGTGTGAGCATGGTGAATAGATTTGGCCAAGCCCAGCTTAAAGTCCTGGATTTGCAGCCACCTCTCCAAGAAATCCTCAATCTTTAGGCCCATGATGTAATCCAGCTTCATCTTGCCCTCAACCAATACCCCAATTTGAGCAAGTTGCCTCAGTAGAAAAGACGCCATGGGTCCTTTTCGTCCAGTGTCAGCAGCTCCCAGCCATCCTTGGGGATCTTGGCCAGTGTAAATTTAACCATCCACACCTCACGTTTGTTCCAGAGTCCACACTCTCTGAGCAACTTCAGTTCCTGGTTGAGATGTGATTTTTTTGAAGGGTCTCCATGGCGTCACTTAAGTTTTGTGACAAACCCAACTTCTGGCAATGGGCATGTTTTCTCTAGGCCTGCTTTGCCTATGACTCATGCCTATGACAAACAGCGATATATATTTTTTCTTTCACACTTAATAATTCTTTAAAATAATTTAAGTATTGGAGGTTTTCAAACACATAAACAGTGAATAACATTTACTTAACATGTGTTCTGGACCATATACTAATATATATCATTTCATTTAATCTTCCCAATAACCTTGTGAGATGAGATGGACATTATTATTTGTGTTTTGTATATGATGAGAGCATAACAAAAAACAAGATGAAATATAGGCCTCAATGACTTCGAAGAGACTTGGGCTGTGTTAGCCATTTTACATTTATACTTCATGGCTGTGGGGATGAAAATAACTTCCATAATTCTTCAAACCTATGTCAGACCAGTGATTCTCAAACTGTGGTCCCTGGACCAACAGTACCAGTATCCCTGGGAATTTGTTAGAAATGGAAACAAGGCTCACAGTGGCTGATGGGGACTGAAGCAATAGTCACAGTGCTGGCATGCCTCTGAGCTTGGTCCTCTGCACATATCTTATGGTTGTTAGCTTGTCGGGTTTTTGGGATTCCTAACACTGGGAATGGATATGCCCCTGACTCTTTTATCTTCTTTTACAACCCTTTTCTTCTGACTAGGTTGCCTTGTCCAGCCTTGTTATCAGGGCTTGTATAGTCTTTTATAACTTGTTGTGTTTTGTTCCATTGAGATCGCTGGGAGGCCTACTCTTTTCTTAAGGGAAACAGAGAAATGGATGTGGGAGGGAGTGGAAGGAGTAGAGGGAAGGGAGGCTGTAGTTGGGATGCACTGTACGACAGAAAATACATAAAAAGGATAAAAAGAAAAAAATGAAGACCCTCAAGCCTCACTCTAGACCAGCAGAACCAGACATTTGGGGATGGGATTCAGTAATATGTGTTGTCAAGCCCTAGAGGATTCTGTCTCACCATCAAATGAAAGAACTATTAAAGTGTGACAGTGCTACCTAAGAAAGCCAAAGCAAAGGGCTGAACCATTAAACAGCTGTAAAGCTTGCCCATCTACAGCAGTGCTAGGTTGCCTTAGTAATACATCACAAGTACTGTGTTGGTTAGCTTATGTCTGTTACTCTGAAGTGAAGCATACTGATCTCGGTTCTGTCCCATCTAGGTGATACATTCTCTGTTATGAATTTGAACACGTTAGAAGAAAATACTTGCTCTTCCTAATATTCAGAATACCATTGTATGATCTTGGTAACTGAATTGGCAACTGGGTACAACCAACTAAATAAAGGCTTGTCAGCATTTGTCTAATGGCCTCTTCCTACTTCTCCTTTGATGCCAAAGAAATGAGTAATATAGTACCTTCCACCTCTCAAAATATCTTATTCAACAACATCTTCCATCTAATTCCCTGAGATCAGAGCCAGGAGTGGAAATTCTTCTGTAAGCTGTATATCAAGGAAACATTCTCAGAAGAAAGGAAACAGATTCGGCCAGTGAGGGGAAGCTAAGTATATTGGTGGCAAGATGGCAATGAATGCAACTTCCTGGTTAAGATGTTCTCTGAATCCTGATAGCAGTCGTTCAGCGAAATGGACAGCTGAAAGCCTCTAACAGAATACCCTAATAACAGCTGGGGCAGGGAAGGTGAGAGGATAAATACAGGCCAAGAGATGAGGATGGAACTCCACCAGCAACTTCTACATGGATGATTTTGTGACTTTCCATAGTTTTAGATTCTGCCTCATGTGGGAACCTTCCTCCTATCTAGCCTCTGATCTGAAAGAGCAGTAACTCTGAACCAGTCAGCCTCCTATTGTTAACCACATCTATAGATAAACCAAGCTAAGTGGCTATATACTAAATAGTTTATAAAGAATTGCTTAGTGCAAGAATTACCCTTCTCAGTTGGGTATGAATTGATTTTAGAAACACTGTTGTTATTTCTTAGGCATTTCCCGCCCCACCCCCACCCCCAGTCAAATGAAGGTATAGATGGATTACTGTTAAATCCTGATCTATTTTTAAATTTTATTTGCCTAGTGCTTTTATTCAGAAAACAGTTGTTTCACAAAAAGCATGGATTGGAAATTAAATCTAGTGCTATTGACAAAAATTAAGTATTAATAAGACAAACGTTTTAGCCCATGACATGGACTTCATGCCATTTGGTAAAACTATATTTTGTTTTTTGTTTGTTTGTTTTTTGTTTTTTGAGACAAGATTTTTCTGTGTAGCCTTGACTGTCCTGGACTCACTTAGTAGACCAGGCTGTCCTCAAACTCACAACAATCCACCTGCCTCTGCCTTCTGCGTCCTGGGATTACAGGCGTGTGACACCATGCTTGGCTAAGACTATGTTTCTTTTAGCAATAATTGACATTACTTTTTCTTGATAATTTTTAAGATGAATTTTTTTTACAGTATCACAGAACTGCAAAATTGATCCTCAAATCTTTGTTTCGATGATCTGCATCATGTATACATACCATACAAAGTCATGAAATGGCATCATTTTTCTACTATAGACTCTTCAGGAACCTTTCAGAAAATGAGGCAAAACAAGGCACTTATCTAGGCTTATGGAGCACTGAAAACTGTACCCACTGTGGGGAGAAGTCCAAATGGCAACAACAAAAGGCACTTCTGGCTGAAAGGTCTGTTTGGCAACATTTGGCTTCATCCAGCAACTGATGGGAGCAGATGCAGAGACTCACAGGCAAACATTAGGCAAAGCTTGAAGAGAGTCACCAGAGAATCTAAGCAGATCTCATAGGGGCTCACAGAGACTGTAGCACCAATCATGGAGCCTGTATGGGTCTATGCTACGCCTTCTGCATATATGTTATGGTTGTGTAGCTTGGTGTTCCTGTGGGATTCCTAACAGTGGGACTGGGGGGTAGGTGTCTCTGACTCTTTTGCCTGCTCTTGGGACCCTTTTTCTCCTACTGTGTTGCCTCATGCAGCTTTGACATGAGGGTGGGTGCCTAGTCTTATTGTAATTTGTTATACTATGTTTGGTTCATATCCTTGGGATGCCTGCTCTTTTCTGAAGGGAAATGGAGGAAGAGTGAATCTGGGGGAAAGAGGAAGAGAGGAAGTCTGTGTGTGAAAGACAGACTGGTAGAAGTGGAAGGAGGGGAAACTGCAGTCAGGATGTAATGTATGAGAGAATCATATATATATATATATATATATGATTCATATATATTATATGATGTGTATATAATATATATGAAATATGAGACAATAAACTGTTTTTCTGGAACAAAAGTTAATCTAAAAGTTGATCACCAAAGCTTCCACAGCCCTACTGATAATTCTTTCCCAAAGTAGAAATCATTGCAGTGTAATTATGCATGGTTTTCAACTCCCAATGTTACAGTGGAAAAAGCCTGGAAGAAAATAACTTCTTGGCTACTCTTATTAATTAAATGAATGGAATTTCTTATATATTTCAGGGACCCAAGGGGTCACTGTTAGAGTTTTGTTAACCTTTGGAGATGTAGTAGTTATATATAGGAGTGAGGGAGAGCAAGGAAGAAAGTGTAAGGAGATACAAATAGCATTGATAAAAATTTAAGGTTGAACTTTCTTCCTTCACTGTTTTTTTTCTGATGATATAAGGTTTTCTGAAAAAAGAAAAGCTTTCAGAGCTAACAATTTCCTTCCAGTTTTGTTTGGAATAGAAATAAAGTCATGTGGAACACAAAGCTTGGAGAATTTTGAGGAAAAACTGACTCCATTTTTAAGGAAAAAAAAAAAGATTACAAGTTATTTCTGTTTTAGAAACAACACTAGTCTATAAATTTGGACCAGGAAACATATGAAAGGCCATTGCTATGGGAGACCAAGTAGTACTTGCAAAGATATGACTTTGTGTATGTGTATATGTGCTTGCTCATGTGTAGATATGAAGGCCAAATGTCACCGAGTGTCTTCCTCAATAACTCTTCTCATTATCTCTTATGATGGGTTGACTCACTAAACCCAGTGCTTACTTACTGGCTAGACTGACAGTGAACTCTGGCTATCAGCCTGTTTCCACATCCCATGCCATGTTAGGGTTACAGGTGCATGAGCCACACCTAGCTTTTCAAACATGGATTCATGGCCTTATGTTTGTGTGGCAGGTACTTCACAAACTGAGCCAATACCCTGGCCCCACTACGTTTAATGTAGTAGTTTGAAGGTGAGCCTTTTATAGTCCATGTGGTACCTGATGGTTGAATTGCTCCAATATTCTTTGCAGAAAGAAGATATTCCAGTAAACCCATTCTCTTTCTCTCTTAAGTGCTTCCAATAAACTTCAATAGATGTGAAGGTCACTTTTGACATTTACTGGAAATTTTTATATTTTTCATCACATTACAGAATAATGTTTTATTGTATCTTCATTGTAAATCTAATTTTTATTCATCTCTTGCTTACTCATTTAAGTTATTAATGTCTGTTAAAGGATATCAGTTGACCAGACTGAAAACATTTATTAATAGAGGTGGAACATAAAGTAAATTACATTATTTGGTCATGTGTAAAATATGTTATTTTAAAGAACAGTCACCTATGTTATTTAAAATTTCAACCTAAAATATTTAAAATCATATTATAGTCACTTGATGACAGAAAATTTGATCATCCACAAAGGAGATCTACTACAACTGTGGTGATCCCAGATAGCGAGAAAAAGACAAGCTAAAATTTGGCAAACAGTAGATTTATGGAAACAATCAATGTGTGCTATGAGTATATTTGTGATTACCACTGAGGTGAAAAAATCAACTTGCTCCTACTTGGAAAAATAGGAATTAAGGACTATGCCATTCTCTAATGGACCTATGTTCCTGGATGGGTACCCACAGCTTTACCATATGTTAGAGAGCTTCTTTCCATTTGCAACATGAAGTAATCAATACATAGAGAGATGTATGCGCTTGAAGGCCTCCCATCTTTCCATAGATGATTGGAAAGATATTTCAGTATGGGCAAGTTGTTATTTTTAAACAATAACATGATCTCTGTGACTGCTCATCTTCCTCGTTGGCCTAAAAATTGTACTCTCTTTGCAGGATGTATATCATTCGATTTCCTCATTGGTCTTAAGGCCCACGAACAGAACCTACAGACTTACCAGCAGTTGACTGTCTGTCAAATATTTATTTATAAACGAGTGCAGATAATCATTTATTAAGGTAATAAGCACAGATTACATTTAATGACTTAGACACTATTCATTGCAAGCAGAGTGTTTGGTGTTTAGCAGAAGGAAATGTGTATGGTAATTAAAATGAGACTCAAATGTAGTTCAGAAGTTGTGAATTGAAGAGAGTGTTTAAGCCAAGTAAAGTAGGATAAGAAAGTGCCTTGGCACTTCAACTAGAACCTTCAAGAAAGTCTCACAATGACAAAGCAATAACAGACACTACTCATACCATTTACTAGGGATTCATTTATAATTTTAAATTCTTCCCACAGGCTGACTTATGCCGTTGCTTAAAAAGCTTTTTTTTTTTTTTTCCTCTCTCTCTCTCTCTCTGTCTGTCTCTCTCACCACACATCACAGCATCAGAACTTTGGCTTCTGGAGCATAGGCGAGTAGTCTGTCAGCAGAGATACCATAACAGCCTGGGATGACAGAAGAAAGAGAAATAAATGGAAAAACATTAACAATGGTCTGCCTTGGGACATAAACCAAAAGAATTAGTTTTCAACTTTTCAAGCATAGAGCTAATATGTGTTTTCACAAGGAAATGATAAAGGAACAGGTCTCAACTAATATTTATTTTTGTTTGGATAAAGGAAGGTCCTAAGGGATTAGACAGACCCAACTATATGCAGAAACACCGTGGTTACTGAAGACCCATTCTAGGTCAGAGACTTGAAATGTGATGCCATGGTGCTTGTAATGATTGGGATTTCCAGTCATTAGTTAGAACACGGGTACTGGCTACTTCTAGAGCAACGGAATCCCTCCTATCCCAGTTCCTCTTGTGTACTCTGTGCTTTGGCCACTTGGGACCTAGAGAATTGGGAGAAGCCATATGTAAGTAATGAATGGAAAGTATTCGGGCTAATGAATGAATAATGTCTGCTCTCTGAATATTTGTCTTCGATAGAAGAGGATTAACTTTACAGACAAGAGTAATTTGGTCTTGGGCTGTCAACCACAAGTAGTTACTGTCACGTTTACTCTTCCCAATATCCATGGTAAGGACAGTAGAAATATTATCAGAAGCAACAATAGTGACCATACGTATACAAATGCTCATTTTAGTACTTGTCAGTATACTAAATACCATATTATGTGTCAGTCAAAAATAGTCGACCTCCCCTTATTTAATGAAATGACCTCTTAAGGTGGTTCCTTTCATTGTCACTTAGAAATGAAAGCACAGATAGTGCAGAAATGGGTTTAACCCTAAATTCTAATCCTTTTTTTGAGACAGGGTTTCTCTGTGTAGCCTTGGCTGTCCTGGACTCACTTTGTAGACCAGGCTGGCCTCGAACTCACAGCGATCCACCTGCCTAAGCCTCCCTGAGTCCTGGGATTAAAGGTGTGCACCACCATACCCAGCTCAGTTCTACTCTTTTTTTTTTTTTTTTAACCCTATAAGAATTTGTTTATTTTCCACTTGCAAAGCTGGGAATGCCCAACATCAACGCCAAATGTTTCCCCTTTTGTGTCAACGACACTAATGGCACTTTCTTTTCTGGGAGCTTAGGTCACACCTCAGTCTGAATCCTAGTGTCTATCCACTTCTGCTTCCTCAGCAACATTAAAATTCACAGCAGTGATTTCTCTATTCTCTCATATATAGATTCTTCCTGTTTTTGTTTTTTTTTTTAATTTATTCTTGTTACATCTCAATGTTTATCCCATCCCTTGTATCCTCCCATTCCTCCCCCCCCCCCATTTTCCCATTATTCCCCTCCCCTATGACTGTTCCTGAGGGGGATTACGTCGACGCAGATTCTCTTGCACTTCAAGCAGCTATCCTGTACAAGCGTCCTCAGGCTACAGAAGAAACACAGTGTTGTATTTCAAAGAAGTTCACTGACTATGCTTTAAATTCACTTTATTTTAATTGTGTCCATATGTGTGCATCTCTGTGTAGGTATGTGAAGATGCCCACCGAGTCCATAGCACAACTCTGGATCCCCTGGAACTGAAGTTCGCAGGTGGTTATCAGCTTCCATTTCTGGATGCTGGGACTGTCCTCTGCTAAAGCAGTATACCTCCCTAACTGTGGCACAATGTCTGCAGCCCCTTGAAAGTACTTTTAAAGAGCTAGCCTGTGCTAGCTAGGTGGTAAGAGATATGAGATGTAAACAATACAAATGAGGTACAAGTCTTCTGAATAGGGGATAGTAAAAAGTGGATGTGCACTTGCTTGTCCTGGGACTCTGACCTCTGTGCTCAGATGCCTCTTATCTCATTAAGTCCTCAAGTCCATTTGAATCTGTTTCTGTTTTTAGTCTTGATTTTTTTTTTCGTGTGACCAAATTTGGTCAAATGAAGTTAAGATAGTGTCCCAAGATCAGAGGACCAAATTTAAACCCAGTTTTTCCAAGCCTACATTCCTAAATCAGTATCCTATACTGCCTTTAGAGTAGGAAAAAAATGGAACACATATTTCAGGTATGATGCAAGCCCTCTTTTAGGCACAATGCACAACTTCACAGACAAGGCTCTCAGGGATGATCATTTTCTTTCAGTGTGAGGTCAAGTAATAGGCAAGCAAAAATGCAAGGTGCTACTTGGTTAAAAGGATGCTGGAGAGTAGACAGTCCAGGGAGGCCTTAGTAAAGCAAGGTGTTGATAAGAAGTACCCACAGAGGACATTCCAGGATAAAAATGTCTAGTAAGTAAAACCTTTTAAGCTATTGCAGGAGTTTACAGGTCTGCATCTCTGGTTTCCTTTATTGCTCAGTCATACAATATGTCAGGTTTATCTTCACAAAACAAAACAAAATGTCTAGAAATGGACAGTGTTGCCAGATAGAGTCAAATTATAATTTATATTTATGTAGGGATATCATCTAAATGATACTATTTTTTTTTTTACTGTAAGTATGTTCTAAATGGTGTGTGGAATATACTTACATTAAAATTTTCATAGTTTATTGAAAATTGCAATTTAATGGGGCATACTGTATTTTATATGGCAATCGTAGCTTAGAGAGAAGAGTACTATGAACTGTATTTGAAAAGGTGTTACATACTTCCAGACCATCCAGATAAGACTGCTTTTAAGCATAGAATTTTATTTTAGTTTAATTAACTAATTTTGTTTTGCTTTGTTTTCCAAGACAGGGTTTGTCTGTTTAGCCCTGGCTGTTTTGGAACTCCATCTGTAGACCAGGCTGCCCTCAAACTCAAAGATTCGGCTGCCTCTGCCTCCTGAGTGCTGGCATTAAAAGTGTGTGCCACCACTGCCCTGCTTAATAATAGAATTATTTTTTAAAATTTAGTTTATTATAATTTATTCAGATTACATCCCGATTGTTATCCCCTCACTTGCATCTTCCTGTTCCCACCCTCCCTCCCTCTTCTACCTTATTCCCCTCCCCTAGACCTCTGACAGAAGGGGACATCCTTCCCCACCATATGACCACAGCCTATCAGGTCTCATCTGGAGAGTCTGCTTCCCCTTTGTGTGCCACCCGGCCTCCTCACCAAGGGGAAGTGATCAAATAGGGAGTGCCAGAGTTCATGTCAGAGACAGTCCCTGCTCTCCCCACAACCATGGAGAATGAACTGTCCATTGGCTAGATCTGAATACGGGATCTAGGTTCACTGTACGCATTGTCCTTGGTTGGAAAAACAGTTTGTGCAGGCCCCCCTAGGTCTAGTTCCCCTGGCCTTGATGGTCTCCTTGTGGGACTCCTGGACCCTTTGGGTCCTTCCATTCCCCCGTTCTTCCATCCCACTCTCAGCACAATTATAGAATTTTTAAAAGAGTCTCTTTTAAGTTGCTTTAGTACCATGGGCTTAAAAAATGTAAAGGAAAAATATACTAGGAGTTTTGTAAATATTACTTTCTTACTAATCATGGAAAAATACAAAACCCAACTTTCTGGAGAGGAAAGGGTGCCTTTTGTTTCTGTTTTTAAGCAAAAGAGTCTAAAGCTCTGTGCACTGTGCACAGAATGCTGTGTTCACGATACTATTGGGAATGCATCTGTGGGAAAGTACAAAGGAACTGTAAGAGCACACTTTTCCTTTAAAGATCTTATCCAGGTTAGGAATAGGTTCTACATTCTGGGAACCTACAATAGTCATTGTATGAACCTCAGATGTGGAAGCCAGGTAGTATTTTTCCATTTTCCATCCATCCTGCTTTTAAATGAAGCCATATAATAGAACCTCATTCTCTGGAGTAGTGCTGTTCAATAGAACTGTCTGCAGGGGTGAAAACACATTGCCTGTGCTGTCTAATGTGAGAGCCGCTAGCTACAGACAGTATCGAACACTTAATGTGGGGTTTGAGGTTAGTTTAACCAAGGAACTGAATCTTCAATTTATTAAAATTTATTTATTTTTTTTATTAATTTATTCTTGTTACATCTCAATGTTTATCCCATCCCTTGTATCCTCCCATTCCTCCCTCCCATTTTCCCATTATTCCCCTCCCCTATGACTGTTCCTGAGGGGGATTACCTCCCCCTATATATTCTCATAGGGTATCAAGTCTCTTCTTGGCTATCTATGTGTACCTAATGGCTCCTGTTTGGTATGGTATTGTCCATTTAGAGCATCCTGAAAAAAATCACAGTGGTGCTAAATCTAAAGGCCATTCTTAACAAGCAAAGAATAATTTTATTGCCTATAAAATAGGAATGCAGACTAGATGACTTCCGAGGTCTCATCCTGCTTGAAAATGTTCTGCATTTAGATACTGTAACAGGCTATGTGAGGGCTGTGTATTATTCTTTTGTATTTTCATTTTAAATCCCTCCATGCCTGGCAGAGAATTTGACAAAGTTTAAAAACTCAACTCATGTGGCTGAAGTGGACTGATCTCCAAGGGACCTCTAGATTTTCCAGGTCAGGCACCAGGAGTCCAGCCATGGACCAACACCTTTTCAGTATTCATGCCAAGAATGTTAATTAATCAGATATGCCCCTCTTTCTGTTCTATACCACAGACAGATACACAAAGTAGCTTTAATGACTTGAATCAAAGTAAGCCTCAATTGTAATCTCCATGACTCTATAGCTTGTATTGAGGCAGTTTAATAGAAGGCATTTCTTCACAGCCAGTTCTGCATTCTATGATTCTCTATATTCATTTTACCATGGCCCTACTTTCTAGATTTCATTAAGATAAATCTTTTCCCAACGAGAGTATTCGAACGCAATGGTGCTGGTGAGACAACAGTAAGGCCTAGATGGATAAAGTGGGCTGGAGAAGTTCACTGTGTGAATGTATGTTCCCGTAAACATTTTAACTACATCAATACATTATACAGTTGTTTGGAAGTAAACAGGACTTAAACATGTTGTATAATATGCTTTAAATTTTCAGAAATAGGGCTTGGAGAGATGGCCCAGTGGTTAAGAGCACTGTCTTGCTTTTCTGAAAAGGACCCAGGTTCAATTCCCAGTACCCACATGGCAGCTCACAACTGCCTGTAACTCCAGTTCAAAAGGATATGATACCTTTACACTAATGAAGCAAATAAATTATTCTTTAAAAATTCAGAGATACAGACTATCTCCATATTTGAGAATTTAGAATATTTTAAAGCATTTCCCCTAGTATTTCTACAACCTTCCTTAAAAAATTTTCTTGGATCATCTTTGGAACTTCAGTTGCCCTGTGGTAAAAAATAGAGTTGTGAAGGGGAATTTTACTATGTCTTTTCATAAGGTGATTTTGAAGAGCTTCCATTTTTCTATTTTCCTCATCTTGAGCTTTAATACTCAAAAATGTGGTCCAAAGGCAATGGCACTTGAATTATCTAGGTTCTCTTTAGGAATATCAACTCTCAAGCCCCTTCACAGAATTAGCAAATCCACACTCTTACTTAACAAAATACTGAAAGAAACATTAAATCTTCAGAGACTAGGCCGGATGACAGAGCAATTGCAGCTTTAGCACAAATTAGTGTCCTGCTGTTCATTGTATCAGATCAACCCTGACGAAAATAATGATGATGTTAACTATGGTAATATTTATAATACCTTAGGCACTATACTAAACGTTTAATGTATTATTTAATGTTTGCAGCCATCCTGTTCTCACTGATGGATAAATAAAGAATTAGAAGATAGTACATCCCAACTTAGTTTACTCTACTATGGTGATTAGAAGTTAATACAACATTTCCCAGGCTTCCTTGATGCCTTAGTACAGGAATGGCAATAAGTTTCATCTACGGAAGTAGTAGATATACAAGTGAACAGCATGCAATAGAAACCATTCTCTGAGAGATTGAATCTTCTGTTGCACGCGCAGGTTGAAGTATCTGGTTCAGCTCGTGCATCTAATTCCAGCAGCCCTAGCTACTAGGCTGTGGGAGGTTGTCGTTTTGGTTTTTCTAGCTATAAAACATCCACAGTGGTTTGCTGTAATTTTCCTGCCTGTAGTGTCCTTGATATGTGGTGCTCCATAATGATTCACTGTATCCCTTTTCCCAAGAGATTTGTAATGTCTATTAATTAGCCTCTTTCCATCTATCCACCTAGGCTAGAGTCTGTTCTTGGCAAGTACGACTCTGCTAGTACTATAAATGAGATCAGATAAATTGCTCAAAAATGGAAATGCTAACTTATAGCATATGTGTATTCAATTTTCCATACACATTTCCCAGTGAATGTTGCAAAGCATCTGAAGGTTACTATTTCTTAGCATATCAGTGATAAAAACCAATGGCTTCATCTGAAAGGGACTAATAACGTCTGAAGTAATATTTGCCATAATTTTTGGAAATGTTCTATGACTATTAACACATATGGCTAAATTCAAACAGAACTACAGTTAATTGGTTATGGTATCCAGAAAAGAATAAAAAATGGAAAAGAAGGGAAGAAGGAAATGATATTTTTTGAATGCCCATTTTATACCAGGCACTGAATTAGGAGTTTCAATGAACACAGACAGCTTTAAAAAATAAAAATTCTATACATGTAACAATTGGCAAATAATAGTAGCCACTTCTTATGGCAATAAAAGTTTTTATTACTCGATGAATTTGGAAGAGGATCAATTTTACTTCATTAAAATATGTTGTGCATGCTAATAAGAAACACTTGTTGTTGAACTTTATGGACAAAATTAGATACCAGACATGCAAAATGGCTCAGCAGGTAAAGACTACTTTCTACAAAACCTGAGGACCTGAGTTTGACCTCAGGACCTACATGGTGAAAGCAAAAACCTGACACGTGTAAAAAACAAATTCCTCCTATTTCCAATTGTATGCCTTGTTAAACATGTCACATCCCTCCCTGCACACTCAAAAATAAATAAACTATAATTTTAAATTAAAAATAAATGTCATAAGAGCACTCAGTATACTTGAATAACCGTGGGTGCTTATTCATTACCCCAAAGCATGAATTGCCAAGTTGGAAGTACACTTGGAGTATATTTGTCCTTCCACCAACCCGCATCCCACACTTGTTTCTCACCATGATTGTCCATTTCCTATTTTCTGCCTCTGGAAACACTAAGGATCGTGGAGAATAAAACACCTCATCATCCACTTCTTCTGGCTTTCTAGGCAAGCAGTGTAAAAATGTCCAGTCAGATGCAGCAACTTTAGCAGTCTAAGGAGATGGGGATAAGATCACATTTTGAGTATTAACTCTTATTTGTGGCAGTAATATATACATTCTTCAGTATTTAATGATACATTCATCCTGGCATATTGTATCACTACAAGACAAAGGGGCAGAGGGAAGTTTTTGGTTGAAGAAACATAGGACAGTGCATTAATTCATTCAACCTATAGAATTTGGTAGTCAGTCTTTTAAATTTGGGAGAGCATCACTCCAAATTAAATCAGGAATTCACTTTTCTGGTATTCTGTCTTAGTGGGACAATGGTCATTATAGTAAAGAACTTTCCTGATACGTAGTCGATAGCAAAAGTTGCTAATATACAAAGAAGTTACTTCGATGCAATGGTATTACATTTTGAGCTTTTTTTTCCCTTTTAAATTATGAGTTTTAGCATTTGAAGCATACTTTGTCACAAATTAAAATAATTTTGAAGAAAGCAGTGAGGTAGGAGTACAATGAAAAGGTACTAGTTATTTTCTTCCAAATGCAAATGTGCGAGCACTCTCAATTTTCACCCGCAGTTAATTCCCAAAAGTAACATTCCCCCATCCACTTCCATTTTTCACATACAGATTTAAAACTATATTGCCTCATACTTTTTTTTTAACCTCAAAATTACTGCCTTTGTACTGAAATTTTATTTCACTTCTAAGTTGAGAATAATTGAGCTTCTAAAGTACTGGCAAATGAGACGGGAAGGAGGTAGCATTTATACCTGTCATATGTCACTAAAATTATTCTTCTTCAAGCCTGCAGTACTGGCACCAGAAAATCACCCACGGCAAGCATGAGGCAAAGCATAGGTAAGTTAAAATAGCTCAACCAAATATTTGAAACATATGTGAGAAAAGATTAAACATGGTGTATAAAAAGCTCTTACAGCCAGTGGTAAAAGGGGAGGGATAGAAACCAAATAAAGATAGGATAGCACCTTAAAGACATAGAAATGCAATGACGAATCATTATGAAAAATGCTTAGTATAATCAGCAACAAGGCAAATTTTAGAAATCACAAGATATCATTTTCTCTTCAATTTATAAGATGTAGAATGTAAATAGAGCATAGAGTGTGTGTGAAGAAAGAACAATACTTTGCATCTGGAAAGATTTGAACTTTGTACTATTTATCCTGTTTGGATGAACATCATTGTATTTTTTTTTTCAAGTATATAACAAATCACAAAATAATTCTTCCTTCAAGGAAATATTCTGTAGTAAAACTTGACAAAGAAATATGAATAAGGATTTCATTGTAGAACTGTTTGAAATTAAGTTTTTAAAAATATAGATGAATATATCAATATGTGTAAATTATAATTCACTTGTGCTTTGGAATTCTATCTGCAATGCTGCAAAGAATAAAATATTCAAATAGAGTTAACCTCTGGAATTGAGTTGTGGTGATAAGCAAGTATCTGAGGTACTAGCGATGTTTCTCCATCTAGATGCTGGGAGTTAAGTTCACTTTGTGAAAATGGGATCATCTTTATATTTATGGTTTATGATTTTTTTGTTTACATGCCCGCTATTCAATGATGATGATGATGATGATGACGATGATGATGATACCTACTTCATTTTAAAATACCCAGGGGCTGAAGATATGTGTCAGCAGTAAAGAGTCCTCTGCCAGAGGACCTGGGTTTGATTTCCAGCACCTACATGGTGGGTCACAATTGTCTGTAACTCCATCTCAAGGGGATCCAATGCTCTCTTCTGGCTTCCATGGGCACTGCATGCACGCAATGCACAGACATACATGGAGGCAAAACACCCATACACATAAACACGAAAGTAAAACACTTTTAGAAGAAACTGAAAATATCTAAATGTATTGATAAGAAAATCTAAGTTTTGTTAAGTGGGAAAAAAAAACAAGTGAGAATAATATGTCTAAGATATCATGGATCAAAAACAAGCCAACACTTGTAGGTGAGCAAACATATGTAAATGTACAAAAATAGTATGGAGAAAACTACACATTGTTAAATAGTAGTTAGTTGTGGAAATAGTCACTGTTGAGAGAAAGGGGGAGGGAGAGAATAAATAAACATGTTGGTTTTAAACCTTGGTAAAGGGAGGCCATTTTTGCTTTGTTTTTCAAACTTTGATATGTAATAAAAAGAATGTTATCTCTGTTACTTTTTTCACAATTTTCATGCTTTTGTGTAATCACTGTCTCCACCCCAGTGTACTCCTGTCATTTGGGGCATGCTTTCAACAGAGGTTCTCAAAGTGTAGCCCTCAAGTAGCAGAATTGCACTGTCTGGGAATCAGATAGAGTGCAAATTCTTACATGCAGGACCCATGGGATCAGAAACCCTGGTGTTGGGGCCTTCCAGCTGAGGATAACAATACACACAGCTCATTCTGATGATTGCTCAAGATTGAAGCATAGTGTGTGTGAGGTGGGGGGCGGGAGTATAGCTCAGCAGTAGAGGTCTTTGCCTTACTTGCTTTAGGCCCTGGGCTCCAAGCCAATGTTCAGCATTGCAGACAACAAAAGAAAAGAGGTGAGGGAAGAGCAGGAAGCAAGAAAGAAGTGAAGATTGATATGCAGCTTTTCTGATCTTCCTGGAAGGCATTAGATAGAAGGGGCATCTCTTTGGAATCCCTGGGGACAGTTGGCAAAGCGATCATGGGTTTAAGAGACATTAGAAAACGAAAGCAAGAGCTCACATGGCAAGCACAGTTGCGGGGCAATTCTTATGGGAAAACCCTTAAGGAATTGCATGCATCTGAAGTAACCTGACGTCTCTGAACTTACACAGCGTAAAACATTTTGGGACATCTATTGTTGTTCGAGGGGGGAAAGCTTACTCTATGGCACAGGTTTCAGATTTCTTTGTCTCTTGGGGAGGAGAGAGATCTTATTGGGCTGCAGTGAGTCTTCTATAGAGTATAAAGGATCAGTTGACTGTCCCTAAAGCGAGTGAGCCATGAGGTGGTTCTAGTCTTTATGAATGCAATTAGTGAACCTTCAGAGAAGCATCAATTTGTACCTTCATGGTAACCTGGTAACCCTGGAAAGCCTGAAGACGCTTTTTCTTCTCCTCCTCTTGTCCCATGCTTATCCAAGTGTCCGTAATTAATACATTGCCTCCACGGGCTGCTTCCAAAGGATCATTTGTCATTGAAAACTTGGTACCGTTCTAGCAAAGAGAAGTTTGCCAGTTTAAAAAACACACACACACAAAAACTGTACAGGACACAGAAAGGCAATTAGAACATTACAAATAAAGAGCATACCTCCTTGGCAAACTGCTCTGCCAGCTTGACTACATTAGGATCTGGCTCATAACCCTGCAAGAAGAAAAACTAGCTGTTTTTAGGTAATTAGATATTTAATTATACACGGCACTATTTGATAACTCTTATATCTAACACATATATACTGTGTATTAAAACAAAACAAAATAAAGCCTAAAAATAGTCTTTCTCATTTCTCCTAAAAGATGTAGCTTATCCATGGTTAGGAGAGCACATTGAAGCTGTCATGGTGTCCTTTGGACTAGCTCTGTCTTCCTCAGTCATAAAGACAAAAACGTATCGTGGTAGTTTCAACCTCACGACAGACCTCCGCTTGGACTTTCAATGGCATAAGAGGGCTATATGGGTAATTGTGGAGCCTAATGCATTTTTATCTGCGCCTTTGCACACATGGCTCTTTTTTGGCTAGCATCCTTTCCCCTACTCTTTCCATTGACAGGTTTTTGAAGTCTCGGTTTGAATGACCACGCCACAGTAAAGCCCTCTGTGGCCACTCCAGTTAAGTACTGATGGACTCCTGCCTTATTCTTTTCCAAGAAAGTAGGATTTGCCTTGAAATGTCATTTATACATGTGTTTAGAATGGTTTGGAGAGGCAAGCAAGGTGCCCATAAAGAGACACTCATTCTTAGGATCAAATGAATTTGTACCTGGGTATCTTGTTTACTCACCCTGATCCCAGCTTTAATGGACATTCTGCAGGCAGCTAAACTGGCTAAAGCTACTATTGCCACACTGCCATGAACATCCTTTCCCCACCCTCTTGTCTATTTTAGGGACAACAGTGTGCCTGTTTAGTGCTTGCATCTTGTGTCAAAGCTGATTAAGCATCTCAAGCCTTTCTGCCTATACATCTCCTGTTTCCGTCTTTCATTCTCCTCAATATACTGCCACGAATAAGTCAATCTTCTTGTCCCTGTACACATTGCACCGTTTTCTACCATCCCACCCTTTCACCCTTGAATATCTCCTCCTGGGTGTCTTCATCAGAAAATGTCAGCTTATGAGCTCTAGCCTTACCTCCAGTGCCTCCATATGGAACTCATGGCAGTTCAAACTGCACAATCATGCTCAGGCCCTCCACCTTTCCCATGTTTATAGCATTTATTATATTTTTATTATAACTAATTATTATACTTATATACTATATTATATATTATATATAAATATATAATTAATATAATATAATAGTATATATTATTATTTCTCAATTTATAGCATATACTATAAATCAACTTTTACATGTTTTAAGTATGGATTTATACTGCATGCCTTGATATCTCCTTCACACCTCCACCACTGTGAATAATCATGACTAAAAGGATTTACTTACTCTTCCAAGTCACTATGGTGGTGCCAGAAGGCGGCCTTTATCTGTCTGCCCCCTTTGGACATTGCCTCAGCTATAGGTCACCTCACTCAAGCAGGCTTACCCTTCTAGGGCCTCTTATATTCAAGGAGTGATTGATAGGAAGATAAAAAAAAAACCAGACCCTCTCTGCCAAAGCCCAGACAGATCCAAATGGCCATTCCACATTAAAAAAAATGCTCTGTAGGTCAACTGAGAATGTGGGTTGAGCTCAAGTCATAGCTCAATTTCTCCCTCGCTACCCTACTGCTGTCCTACCCTGCCCTTTCCCACAGCCATTGATTTCAAGGACACACTGCCATGGGCATCTTGTACATCTACACACTAAAATCTCAGATTCTGCTTTCTGAGAAGCTCAGCTTGTGATGGGCAAGCCCACCTCCGCTTAGCTGACATCTGGCTTCCTTATACATACTTGTCTACTGTTGTCCTTCTTTTCTCACCAACTTTGGGAGAAAAGAAGCTGTCGCGATATGGAATATGACAGCTACAAGGTATTTTCAAAAGCAAGCTTCGATATGGCCAAACTGCAGATAGCTCTTGGAGTCTGGTTTATGGGGGTTGGGGAAAGTAGTTAATAAAAGTCTTTGAATTTGGTAGCTGATGTTGTGAACACTCGTGCAGGTAAATATCACTAACGAGACTTGGATATTACACCATGTGCTCACTGCTCTGAAAATGTAGTCCTCTCTTAAGAGAGGAGCATTTGGCCTCTCTGAGAATAATTATTCTGAGAGAAAGAATCAATAAGTCCTTAGGGAGCTAGAACTTGGAAATGAGAAAATCACCCAACCTTGCACACCCCGAGCCGTGACTTAGAATGCAGAGAGGGATTCTTTACTCACGTCTCAGTGGTCAATACTAAATCACTCATTGGCTTTTACATAAATCTTAAAACCAGATGAAGGAACTGATCCACAAACCAGTCTGAATATTCACTTAGAACACTGTTAAAATCATTACTGTCTGTGGCTTATGGAACACGTTTGTAAAGTCATGGATAGAATAGTAATTTCTTTTGAACATGTACGTTCCTCTTGGTTCAGGCATGAGGAAATGTATTACTTATGACTTTGGAAGCTGTTCAGTGTTTCTTCACCTTACAATGAATCTAGCTTTATCTTTAAGGGCAATAGTTCTACCAACAAGTGAAGACTTGATGGGCTAACTGCAACGTCTGCACTATCAGACTTTGCAGTAAGTTAAAAAAAAAAAAAACAGAAACAAAAACAAAAACACAAACGTGTTCTCACTAAGATTTAAATGGATTTTGGTATACTTTGTCTCTTAAATGAGTTTCCATAGAAGAACAATACTTAAATTATTCTATGATGTTGGAACTTTTCTTTGATGCTAAGAAAACATTTTTGATATGTAATAAAATGTTTAAACTGTATATTCAACAAAATGGAGCCATTCCAAAATCACCTTATAGCAGGAAAAATTATTGCTAATGCACATTTTTATCTGCAAAAGCAAATGCACTCACATTTTGCCTTAATATGCCTGAAGGACAACAGGCAAAGTGGAATGGCAAGTTCTCTGGCACCTATAATGAGAGGAGCAGTCTGGTTGCCAGAGTGGCCTTCTGAAAAAACACTTGTGAGTTCTGTGTCGGTAAGACACATGAGTAGCCAGTTGTGTCCCAAACAAGTTAATGACATCATTTTCTCTAGTGGTCTAGGGGAGTGCCTTTCTGCAGACCAGAGTTCTAGTGAGCATGTACTCAAGCATGTCACACCTGAGCTTTGGTTTCAGTGCATGCTAAATGAAAGGAGGATTTGTTGTAAAGGTCAACCCTCCCAGTTATTAAAATTTGCTGTACTAGGAGAGCTTCCATAGCATGCTATTATTGCATGTGCTTGCCCTTTTTTCTACAGCATGGTGGGCACGTTTGGGCAAATAATGTCCTTCAAAAAGTCATGCCCTAGAGATAGGGCATAACTCAGTGGCAACATACTTAGGTAGAATATATGAGGCTATAGCTTTGATCCCACTGCACTACACCACACACACACACACACACACACACACACACACACACACACACACACAGAAAGAGAGAGAGAGAGAGAGAGAGAGAGAGAGAGAGAGAGAGAGAGAGAGAGAGAGAGAGAGAGAGAGAGAGAGAGAGAGAGAGAGCCCAATGGGAAGATCAGAATGTAACTTCATTTGGCAATAGGGTCTTTGCATATATAAGTACTTAAGATGAGGTCATGGTAAGTGGCAGGAAGCCTAATTCTAATAAGCCATTATTTTGAAGAACAGGAACATTTGCATCTAATGATATATGGATGCAAAATGAAGATGACAGAGGAAAGACTTGGAGTAACTCAGGAAGAAGCCAAGCAAACAGACTATGGCTATGCCAACATCTAGATCTCAGACAACATGTGACTGTGGTTTTTGAGCCATCCAATTTGTGCCAATTTGTTCTGGCCTAGGAAACTAAGAGAGAAGGATGCATTGACCCAAACCAACTCAGCTAGAACACTAGAGACAATGATTTTACTAATGTGTGTGGGATTCAACGGACTATACAAGGGCCTCACCAACAAAGAACTTGCAGCTTTTTTTCCAGAAGGCCACTCTGTGGCTATCAGGCTGCTCTTCTCATTGTAAGTGCCAGAGAACTTGTTACTCCATTTTGCCTGTTGTCCCTCAGCAGGAACTGGTCCAGAAAGATGAAAACCTTCTCTCCTGACTCCGGGTTGGGAAACTCTAAAGCATACTTTACAATATAGAGCTCATTTTTTCTAGCACCTTAAGCTTCTTTTTGTTGGACTGGGCATGTCATGGCACTGGGGTGACCAAATTATCCTGGTTTTCCAAATACTCTGGAAATTTTATCATTAAATGCATCTCACCTTCAGAAATACCCTAGGTCAAGTGAAACCAGGATTGTTTGTCCCTATAAATAATACCCTTCCTTGATTCTTCCCTTTATATGATCTCTTCCTACTAGTTCCCTGTGAGTCTCCTAGGGATATGTTAGTAGGAAGCTCAGCTGAAGATGCTTGCCAGGGGTGGGGTGGGTGGTGAGTGCATGAGATACTCAAGGATTACTCAAGGTTACTATTGGGAGAAATCCAGCGAGTCATCTTCCCACTATAATCCACGTTCCTGGCAGTTGATAAATAAGCACCTCAAATTCAAGAAGCAGAAGCATGGAGAAAAAAAATGGAAGTCCCCCTAAATCCATCTTGGAGTGAGCCATGGGTGTGAACTATTAAGAAACAGCAAAGACGTGCTTGGTGAGAGACACACTGGCATGCCACGTGATCATTGTGAACAGTTTCTCTTCTAATGTCATGATTCATTTTCTTACCACAAATCAACACTTAGTTTCTGAAATAGTTTCTACTTAGGGGAATGTTCCTTTTTAAAAGACTCCTGAGATGACATCAGAAGCTAAAGAGGAAACATAATGGAGAGACAAGATCAGTAGGTCTGGGATATTTAAACTATTGTTGGCAGGTCCTTCAAGGCTGGCTTGCGTTTGATTCCCTTGTAGGGTTAATTCCTACCCATCCCATGGCTTGTTTATTCTTCAAGGGCAAGGATACCTTAACATAGGACTATTTCTAGGGGGATGCACACTACTTTATTTTAGTGTATTTATTTATGCGTGTATGTTATTATGCTGATCAAACATTTATGTGTTCAAAATTCAAACTATAGGAAAGAATATCCTCTGGTGGCAGGAACTCCCTTCTGCTTTTATTTATATAGAGGGGCAATGGCTACTACCATTTCTTTATATAGAAAGGGTTAATATATGAAAGAGTGGGCTTCCCATGCATTCTATGAAAATGAACAGGCTAGAAAAAAATGTAAGGGCACATGAGACTCAGATTTCAAAATCCAATGAGACATTGGATATGAGGTTTGAAATCTAAGGCTGGATGCTAGCAAGTGTGCCCTCCACATAGAACTGATTTTTTTGTTTGTTTGTTTCTTTACTTTGTTTTAAATCAAACTGCTGTACCGGAGCGATTACAGCACCATTTCCACGCACTGAGGATTTTACATTGTCTGGCTTTCACTGCTTTCTTCAGCCTGTGTGGTGATAATGCACAAAGATGCCAGTCATCACAATGACCAGTATCAGGGCATTCAAAGTCATAATTCAGATGGGCTTTTATCACAGAATCATAGAATAAAAGGCATCAGCCAAGGCTAGTTTCCACTATAGAAATGGAAAATTGGGCTCTTAAGAAGCCAGATAGTTATTCAATAGAAGAGTTGGTAATAGAGCATAAGTTGTGTGGCCTCAGCTCTGCTGTCCTTGGTCAGAAGCTTTGTTTTCACTGGGTAATAACATCTGATCGACAGGGAAGTTCTTTCAGGGCCGAAAGTTCCCTACCTTTGGAGTAGCTGCTTGAAGGTGCATCCCGAATTTTGCAGCACTCATCATGATGGAGTGCAGGATGTTATTCCCATCCCCTATCCAGCTGAGGGTAAGACCTCTGAGAGAGCCGTAGTGTTCCTACAAAACAAGAGGGGAAGGGGATTAAATGTAGGAAGGAAACCAAATTTTATGGAACAGTTACTCAAGTTAAGATAAAGGAAAGATTTGGCCTAGCAATAAATGCATTATTAGAATGAATAGACTATATTTTGCATTGTATTCACTAATAAGAACACACAGTCACAAAACAGTAGCTAAAAGGTTCTACTGTCTTAAGCCAAGACATGGTACTGAGGCTTATATTTTCATGAATATTTGACTCGGTCTTATCATTCATGGAATGAGCACTATTGGTGTTCAGCTCCATCTCTTAATGCTGAAGATGAAACAAAAGAGACAGAAGTCACTACTTCCACATAACTTGCACTTGCTGGTGTAAAGAAGTGGCTGCTATAATGCATAAGAAACAGTATAGTATAGTGACTCTGAGAGTCACTGTTGATGGAAAAATATGCCAGACAATTCTTTGTTTATGGATAAAGTTATGTGTAAAGTGTAAAGGTATTCCTGGGAATTTTAGATACAGATATCATAGTAACAACTTCTTTGTAGGGTGGGAGTAAAAGGATATGCATATAGTAGGCCTCAACTCAATCATTTAATTTTAAAACAGTAACTATATCTAAAGTAATTGCTTCATCACTTTAGGATTTGACAAAACTGCTCTGAATAGGGGCCTTACTGGTAAAGAGCTTTTCCAGCATGCATGAGGCCCAGGGGTCCATCCTCAGCACCACAAAAGAAAAAAAAAAAGATAAAGCAGTATAATGTACACATAAGAGTTTGATTTTATTTTTAAGTTTAAAAAATATTTATTTTCTGGAGGGAGGGTAAGTATATGCCACGACACGTGTGTGGGAGTCATGGGACAACTTTCAGAAATCCCTTGTCTTCTTTCATCATATGGTGACAAGTGCCTTTACCCACTGAGCCATCCCATCAGCCCGTTTTTATTCGTTTAGCAATGTCTGTAGGTGTAATATATTTAAACAGCTAAATATTTGTAAAGATCAAAGAGGAAGGAGAAAGGCTGAGTAATTTGCAGATCATGGGACAGCTAGGTATTTAAGCTAGGATGTGAAGTTGGGTTCACCTTGCTTACACCTCATGCCTCTTGTAAACTGCTCTTTAGTCACTGAAGTGCTATTTTGATGTCTCCTTAGTAAAGCATTGCACAAAAGCCAGCAGGAGGCCCTATGATGAATAGACCAGCTCATGCCCCCTCAGTGAACTCATGATTTAGTAATGAGAAAGTCCCAGAGAGAAATATGAAGCCTTCCAGTATCTGCAGAAGGTTTTGCTCAAAACCTGCAGCTTTCCACCTGACACCACTACTTTGTCTTCTCTCTGCGGGCTTTGCCTTCATCTCTGAACAGCGTTTCTGTTTCTTGTGTTTGACCTCTCATTTAAACTTCCGCAGCTCATTCAAATGAGAAGGAAGGTGGACCCATCAAGTTCACTTTGTCTCCTCAAAATCATCTAGAGACATGGAAACTCTGCTTGTTAAGAGTCTAGGTGACAAAAACATGTAGTGTGGCCGTGTCAAACCAAATAATGTACATCTTAAAAGTCATTCAAGTGTCTGATTTGGGAGCAAATGACCAAATTAGACTCTTAATTCTATAAAGTCCAAATGTCACTTATTTTAAATCAACTTATAAAATAACTGAAAATGTCTCCCTTTCTTTTATTAAACAGTGACAGAACATCTTGAGCACTTACACTGAACTCCTCTAATCTTCGTTGCCCAGTTACAGAGTCTGGTGACTGTAGGATCACTGTGTTACTTTCCACAGTGATGGGATCAAATACCTGACAAAAGCAACTTAAGGAAGGAATGAAAGGTTTATTTTTAGCTCAAAAGTTCAAGGACAGTCTATCACTGTGGAGGAAATCAGGGCAGCCAGAGCTTGAGGCAGCTGGTCACACTGCATCCACAGTCAGGGAGAAGACAAAAAGATGAATGCCAGCACTTAGCTCACTTCTTCCTTTTTATGCACTTTCAGACCTAAGGTCACAGAATAGTGCTACCTATAGTTAAAGTGGTTCCCTTCAACTCAAGTGACCTATTGTAGACAGTCCCTTACAGGAGTCATGTTCATTCCACATGCATTTGCTTTCTTAATTCATTCATGGTTAAACTGAGTAACAGAGAGCAAATTGAAGATGTGAGAATGGCTAGAAGGGAGTTGGAAACAGGATTCAAAAGAGAAGGATCATACAATCAGTTTAGAGCAATGTACTGTTTTGTATCTGTGTTGTAATCACACATATGCATACTTTACAAGATAGAAGTTATTCATAAATATTGAACATCATTTAAGTGAATGGTTCAACCTGATAGGAATTATTTGTTGATTTTTTTGTCTTATAGTACAAAGAAATACACCAACCTGGAGTGTGAGGTAATCAGCCAGGATCTGGATAGGATGGTACAAGTCTGACAGTCCATTGACAATTGGGATGGATGCTTCTTTAGCCAGGATGTCCAAATCTGATTGTTTATACACTCGAGCTAACACTGCATCTGTCATGCTAGATAACACACTGTGGCAAATCAAAAAGAGACATTCTAAGCAAGTTTTGCTTAATAGCCCCTTCTTCAATACAAGCTCTGTACAGGTATGAATAAGTGCTAATAAATTATAATGAATAGTACAATATAGCTATGAACCTGAGAGATTGAAAAGCTAACACTAAATACATCGTCATTATAGAGGACAGATGTTGTTCCACCTATATATTATCCAGTGACCATGTTACTTTTTTTTTTTTGTGGAGGAAAGAAATCAGTTGTGAACCCAGCAGACATGATGATCACTTATGCCTGAAAAATGCCAGGTTGTCAGTTTCTAAAGTTTAAAGGGACAAGACCAAACAGCAAGACATTCAAAGAAGCATTAGTGACCTGGTGTGTGGCTAATTTTCTTTTACATTAATCCATAGGGAGAAAGTTTTCACTGTTTCCATAAAATACAAAGCATCCAGTAGTAGCCATGGAAACCCACACAAAATCTCTAGGGGATGGTACTTAGGGATCAGTGTTTTTTGTTTGTTTGCTTGCTTGCTTTTAATTTCCAAGTGGATGCCAATTTTCAGTGAAGGCTGAAAACCCAAACTAGCACATTGCTCTTCATATCAGTATTGGCAGCTGTTCAGTCCACCCAGATTTACTGACATAAGCTCCATTGTGACTAGATTGCCAAGTGACAAACTTGCCCATGAAAATTGGAGGTTCTTAATAAAGAGGGAATCAAAGCTACCATATTTAAAAAATACCATTGAGTCTTCTCTTAGGATCTTAACAAGGTAGGAAAAAATTCAAGAGTAAGCACTGCTTCTGAGGTAAGAGCCTGTAATGGATGAGTCAATTAAAAAAAAAAGAGCATCTCAAATACTTTGAGTATAGAATGATTCACTAGTAAATACTTCGCAGTAAAACTTCCTGTGTTAGAGCAACCAGCTGCCCCATCTATCTGATGACTTGAGATATGGTACTTTCTGTTACTACACAGATGCCTGCATCCCAAATATAGAGGATGACTTCTGAATTCCTCAGTGTTTCAGATAACCTTCCAAAGTTTAAGAACCATAGTAATCTTAAAATAATTTTATATCTGCTTGCCCTTTCTGAGAATCATAATACAAACCTTCTTCCCCATAGAATGCAAGTTTCTAACTGTACTGTAGAAAAATAACTTAGTGGAAGTAGACAACTCAGTATGATCTAAATCACATTTAGCTAATCAGTCCATATTTAAAGGGAATAAAGTTTGTGATAACTACAATCTCATAAGAGAGGTGCAGAAGTATGTTCCACTTTATATGTCATACTTTAAACTTGTTAAAGTGTATACAGATGCCCCCAAACCCAGTGGTTTTGCCTAGGTCCGACCCCCTATACTTTCATCACCTCCCAATATCCTAGCAACTCATGATCCATCACTAAATGTGTTAATCCATTGATGAACATGTAATCCAATCACTTCCCCAAAGCCTGACCTCTGAACATGTCTGCAATACTGACTAAGCTTTTAAGAGATGAACCTGCAGGGGATATGCCCAGTCCAAGCCATAACAATCCCTGTAGTGGAAGAGTACCCAGGTACAGGGAGGAAGCATTTCTGCTTTGAAGACGTTATGCAGTTGAAGGTGAGATGAAGACAGCTCTGGACATGGTCTTGGATCTGGAGTAGACAACTGCTGTGTAATATATCTCAGGAGGATTACACTCTAGAAGATTCTCTACAAAGTACAATCACGAAGAACCTGGAAGTGGAATCTTGTAGTTGCACTACAAACTAGCCTTCAGAAAGCAAAATCGACATATGCAACATTCCAGGTGCTGAGCCATTTTGGAGAGGTATGAATGAACTCATGAAATGCCTGCTAACATACACTCTTCAAGTTTCATGGTACAATAAAGGAATATAAAGATTAAAAAGCTCGCAGAAGAAACTAGGAGTGTTGAGTCCATCGACCACTTGTCTAACTTGCATGGGACTCTAGTTTTACTGCCATCACTGAGGGCAAAAAGTCAGGTGTGATGGTGCACACCTGTACTTACAGTACTCTGAAGGTTTAGGTAGGGGGATCACCACCATTTCAAGGCAAGCCTTGGTTGGGTGCATAGTAAGACAGCCCCTCATCCCAACACCACACACATGTATACCATACTGAAATAAATACATGTCCTATGCAGGGTAGAAAGAAAACTAATATCTGGGATAATCTCGTCATGATCATGCAGAATTAGAGTCAGACTAGAAGTTGGTGATGACAAAATGGTAAGACATCCTTCAAGAACATGCACTTCTCACTACTGGTCCATTGCAGCTACTCAAAGCCCTGAAAGAATACTTGTATTATAATAAAGTTACTCTTGTGTTAAAAGTGAGGATGAAAATGGGATAACAACAGGATATGTTATACCGGAAGGATTAAGATTTCATACACATATTAAGTATTTTCCTTTGATCTCTCAGTTAATGACCAACAGTGACAGTACAGAAGCGGCTGTTTTTACCCCCTAAGTTCCTGCAAGCATCCTTAGCACAAAGAGTCTGACCCTTAACATTGTTCTAATTTTTAAAAATGTATGGAAAGGGAGCTATTAGAGGCTATTCAGTTCTTTGTCCGTGGCAGGATAAAATCGGAACAGGTCTGTAACATCACACTGCTGCCAGGAAGCAGGAGAGGCTTCTAAATGGCAAGGGCGCTGCTAATGAGGAGGAAGTAAACTTAAAGGAGCTTCTGTTTGCTTTTTCTATTTTCTCATATGAGTATCCTAGATTTTCCCTCCATTTATGTATTTATGTGTTTATTTATTTATTTAATCACATTACATCCTGATCCAGCCCCCTCCCTCACCTCCTCCCAGTCCACCTGCATCCTCTCCTCCTAATTCCCCCCTTTCCTTCCTCCCAGAGAAGAGGAAGCCCCCAATTAGTACCAATCCACCCAGGTATCTCAAGTCAGGACTAAGCACATCCTTCCCCATCAGGGAATGACAAGGCAGCCCAGCTAAGGGAAAGTGACTCAGTAGTAGGTAGCAGATTCAGAGACAGCCTCTACACCAATTGTAAGGGGGCCCACATGAGGACCAAGCTTCACACTTGCGGCATATGTGTAGGGGGCCTAAGTTCTGTCCATGCAAACTCTTTAGTTGGTGGTTCAGTATCTGTGAACCCCCATGAGCCTAGGTTAGATTACTCTGTAGGTCTTCTTGTAGTGTCCTTATCCCTCCAGCTCCCTCTATCCTTCCTCCCACTCTTCCACAGCACTCTGCAAGCTTGGCCTATTGTTTGGCTATGGGTCTCTGCATCTGTCTCTATCATCTGCTGGATGAAGCCTTTCAGAAGACAGTTATGCTAGACTCCTGTCTGCAAATACAGCAGTGATCAGCTACTTCCCATGGGGTGAGTCTCAAGCTGGACCAGTCACTGGTTTGTCATCTCTGTTTCATCCTTGCCCCTATGCTTCTGTAGACAAGATACATTTTGGGTCTAAGGTTTTACATGTGGGTTGGTGTCTCTCTCCCTCCATTGGGAGTCCCACCTGGCTACAGGAGGTGTCTAATTTATGCTCCTTAACACCTGTTGCTTGGAGTCTCAGCTAGGGTCAATGCCATAGGCTCCCAGGAACCTTCCCTGTCTCTGTTATGCACTCCCCCAGTTTCTGCTTTTTCCCCCAGTTCTTCTCACTCACCTTCCTGATCCCCACTCCCATTATCCTCTCCACCCCATCTCCCACACGGTTTCTTCTTTCTATCTATTTTGGATATCTATTGGATTTCTTGTTCTGAGTGAGACTCAAGCATCCTCCCTTGGACTCTCCTCAGCTTCTTTAGGTCTGTGGATTGTAGTACTGTTACCCTCTACTAACTATATGGCTAATATCGCCTTATAAATGATTGAATACCAACTGTGTCTTTCTGAGTTTGGGATAATCTTTTCTAGTTCCGTCCATTTGCCTGCAAATTCTATTATTTCCTTGATTTTAATGGCTGAGTAGATGCAATCAAATTGAAGACCCAGAAATAAATCCAGATACCTATGAATACTTGGTTTTTGACAAGCCAAAACCATACAATGGAAAAAAGACAGAATCTTCAACAAATGGTCTAACTGAATGTCTACATGTAGAAAAATGCAAACAGATCTATATTTATCACACTGCACAAAACTCAAGTCCAAGTGGATCAAAGAACTCAACATAAAACCAGATGCACTAAATCTATTAGAAAAAAACCTGGGGAAGAGCCTTGAAATCATTGATACAGGAGACAACTTCCTGAACAGAGTACCAATAGCTCAGGCTTTAAGATCAACACTTAATAAATGGGACCTCATGAAACTGAAACGCTTCTGTAAGGCAAGGGACACTGTCAACAGAACTAAAAGCCTACAGACAGGGAAAAGATCTTTACAAACCCTACACCTGAAAAAGGGCTAATATACAAAATATATAAAGAACTCAATAAGTTAAACACCACCAAATCAAATAACCCAACTAAAAAATGGAATACAGAGCTAAACAGAGAATTCTCAAGAGAGGAATCTCAAATGGCCATAAAGCACTTAAAGAAATGCTCAAAGTCCTCAGTCAACACAGGGAAATGCAAATCAAAAGAACTCTGAGATTCTATCTTATACATGTTAAAATGGCTAAGATCAAAAACTCAAATGATAGCACATACTGGCAAGGATATGGAGCAAGGAGAACACATCTCCATTGCTGGTGGGGGTGCACATTTGTACAACCACTTTGGAAATAAATATGGCAGTTTCTCAGGAAATTGGGACTAGATCTCCCTCAAGACATAGCTATACCACTCCTGGGCATATACCTGAAAGATGTTCCACCTTATTGCAAGGAAACTTGCTCAACTATGTTCATTGCAGCCTTATTCATAGTAACCAGAAACTGGAAACAACCTAGATGCCCCTCAACTGAAGAAAGGATAAAGAAAATGTGGTCCATTTACACAATGGAATACTACTCAGCTAGTAAAAACAGGGAGCTTCCATTTCTAGGCTATAATTATTCATAACAGTAAATATTATCCTGTGTGAAACAGGTTTTATTTGTAAAATGCCATGGTACTATCAAGAAATGAATTAATACAAAGAAAATGTACAAGTGTAAAAGAGAAATATGGAATATAAATGAATACTACATACATACATACACAGTATACATATATGTGCGTGTGTGGGTGTGTGCGCGTGTGTGTATGTAGTTTCAGATAGATGTTTTATGGGTATTTTGTTAAGTATATTTTTCTGACTTTAAGCATATATATCTATTATTTTCAATCTGCTTAATCGATAATGAATTAACAGAATCTATCAGCCAACTGGTCCTAGAAAGAGAAACTGTTCCAAAACTAGCCTCCATCAGCATTTGTGGTCATCTACAAAGAGAGGCAGTGGATACTCCTGCAGTTAGCTGCCACCATTTGCCATCTGCCTTCAGATGCGACCGAACTGTCATTCCAAAATAAAGACTTAGTGAACTGTCAGTCTAAAGTTTCAAATTCACTTTCCTCTTTCTCGAAAGGGAAAGCTTTTCCTGGCTTAACTAATTCTAACACAATGCACAGAAACAAGGGGTATGTATACTTTAACTTTTACTGAGAGAGGACAAAAGTCTTATGTTACAAAGCTGTGGCAATGGGTCATGTACTGTCAGAAATTAAAGGCAAACAAATGGACCCAAAAGAACACCTCATCTTCAAATTCCAGGGGGGAATAAAATAAAATAAGATAAAAATAAATAGGAGCTATAAGAATAAATAAAATAATATCTATGAAACTAAGTAATAACATTATAGCCTGTTTTATCACCAAAACATTAATTTGCTCTGTAATCAATGTGATATTTATGGGTACATTTTCTTTATAAAATGCTTAGAGCATTCAGGGAAATATGAACTTGTAAGCTGTGGTTAAATATCGAAAGCTTTTGATTAAGCTTATAAGCAATGGAAATGCTTGAGATGTGCTTTGTTCACTTACTTTACATTTGACTGTATAAGCATTATGGGCCTGTTTTTCTTTTTGTAGTGCTACAGATAGAATCCAGGACCTCATGCACGCTACAAGTGCATTACCACTGAGTTATGCAGTCCACCCTTACATACAACCTTTTACAGAAACACAAACTCGAAGGCACTTCAGAGTCACCAGGGAGCGTGCAAAGCACCATCAGCTCTATGTCTCAATCAGAGGGTCTGGTTTGAGATTCAAGAGTTTGCATTTCTAACAAGCTCCCAAGGGTTGCTTATGTTTTGATTTGGTCACTACTTTTTACAGGAATGATAAATGCTTGATGAATTCAAATGGTTAGTAGATCAGACCATAAATGAATAACCGTGTAAGGAATATTGCTGTGCTCACAAAAAGTTCCTTGTACATTATGCACAGCAAAAAAGGAAGTGTGCCAAACTTTATGGAAAGCATCACTTGGTCCTCCTTTAGCCATAAAAGCTGCAGGTGAGGTGGCATTCAGTTATGGGAACCAACTGGGAGAAGCAGCTCCTAGAATGGGTTTTGCATTAGAAACACTTGGGGGAACAAAGATCCTAAAGATGCTTTGTGAGCATGGCATTGGTTCCTTCATGCTTAAAGTTGCTAGAAACAGAATTCATACTTTTTATGCTTTCAGGCTAATAAAGATTATTATAGAGAATAAACAAACCTTTTCCCTGAAACCAATGACAAGCTTGCAGCTGGAGCTGGAGGCTTCCTGCAGCTCCTCATTTAAAAGCCCAGCTTTAAACATCTTAAGAGCTTTATTATAGTTGTTGCAAATGAAAGGCTGACAAGTTAAAAATACTTCCTGGCTCTGTAAAGATTTGTCATTTTGGTCTCTTTTCATTTCTATCGAATGGAAATGAAGTTCTGCTTGAGTTTTAGTAGATTCCTGCAAGTTTTCAAATGCTCTCAGACCTCTGCCAACAATTGTCACAAAACAGCTTTGGCCAAATCTATATTTCCTGTATTTAAAAGGTCCTGCACACACCAGTGTACCGTAAGTATTTGATAGCCAATCTTGGAATTTTTCAAAAATATATACAGCTTAAAATATTTATCCATACTTTTTTGTCTAGATGTTTGATACATCAAACAGCATTTGTTCCCTTCTGCACAGTAAAAGGAAGGAATGATTAAAGATTTGCAATGGAAAGATTAGGACAACAAATTTCAACCCTGACGAGATGGTCTGGTATCATTTCCAATAATATCTCTGAATGGTTGTTATCTAAGGGAGTGATACTATAATAATCAGAAGATAACTGTATCATTCATCAAAAGAAAATTTTCTGCTTGTGGTGGTGGTGGTGCATGCCTTTAATGCCAGCACAAAATATGTTGGTACAGGAAGTTTGCTGAAAGTTCATGGGCAATTTGGTTTACATAGTTATCTCAAGGCCACCAAGTGATACATACCAAATCTGTCTCCAAAAAGGTGAGTGGGGTGGGCTAGGGATATAGCACAGTGAAAGGGTGCTTACTCAGGCCTCAGCATGGCATTAAGAAAAATTCTCTCAACTGTGATTTTAATCACTAATCAAAAGTGGCATGTAGCCTCTTACAATAATGGCTAAATCTTGGCCCTGATTTTTTAAAAATGAGATGATTCTGGAGTGTTTTGTCATCCAAGATGAATGGGGATTGTTTCAAAATGAGACAATTAGAACACATGTCACATTTTCTAAGCATGGGGCAATATGTACATCTATAAGGAAAACAACTGTGTGTACTGAAATTTCCAAATATATTAAAACCCTTGAGTTTATAAATATGTTAAAAATAGAAGAATTTTAAGAATTAGAACAAGACCAATTTCCAGCCAATTTGAAAGAGATCTCTCCTGCTGTATAAGTTCTTGGTCAGAAAAGCCAGACTATATAAAAATGGAAGAACGATGTTCAGTATGTGAAGAGTGTTTTGGGGCTGGAGAGACTGCTCAGTGGTTAAGAGCACTTGTTTCTCTTTCAGAGGACCTGGATTTGATCCCCAGAACCCACAATGTGTCTAACAACAATTTCTAATGGGATCAGATGCCTTCATCTGATGCTCAGGTATGCGTGCAGACAAAGGCACCCTAAATGTGAATTACCTATACATGAATTACATAAACAAATACATTTGTAAAAAAAATAACAACAACAACAAACATGAGTGCCCTAATGATCGGCATATCCATGCAGGACTCTGACCATCTTGAAAGGGTAGTATGGAAGAAACTTGCCAAGGGTGGTTGATCTAAATGAATCCTTTCCAGTACATAGTTTCTGTTGTTCTTTGGTATGGTTTACTTCCACGTAAGACTGGAAACTTATTTGATAATTAACTCAGACACTCTTAAAAACAAAACAAAATAAATAATCAAGCCTCACATGGTCCCAGGGAGTTTTGGTGCAGAGTCTCTGGGATTAAGTGAACAACATATATATATATAATACAGGTCATGTCTTGAGACAGATCTCAAGAGTCAGTGTGGGTGTTGATGAGATAGACAATCACACAGCAGTTTCATGCCTTCAAGAACTCGTTGAGGAATATCTGACATTGATATATGAAAACTAGCCACAGGTGCCCTGAGAATACAGCAAGAGGTGTAGAGATAGAGACACCTCACAGGTTACAATTTATTAGAGATTTATTCATCATCAAATGAAGAAGCAAGACTTGAGTAACAGGGAATGTGTTCTTGAGTTTAAGACCAGGAACAAGTGGCTCAGGTGCCTATTTAACATATCAAAGTGGTCTTGGCTTCCACATTCTCCCAATATCCTTCAGTCACTACTAGTTAAAGGTGTGGCTGGCATACCCTGCCTTTAGCCCTTCTTTCCAGCCCAGGAGCTGGGCTTCCCCTCCCCCAGAGTCTGTCTGTCTGTCTGTCTGTCTGTCTGTCTGTCTCTGTCTCTCTCTCTCTCTCTCTCTCTCTCTCTCTCTCTCTCTCTCTCTCTCTCTCTCTCTCTCTCTCTGTCCTGTTCCTCCACCCTTTCCTCCTTTCCTCCCTCTCTCTCTCACCCTCTCTCCCTCTTTCCTTCTCTCCCTCTCCACCATTTCTCTCCCCCCACCCAGTTTCCCTGTCTGCATGGCAATTTCCCTGGTCCTGTTCTTTGGGACTGGTGAAGCTACTCCAGAGCTACCTTGAATAGACCTGCCTTTTCTTTTAATTTTTCATTTGGCTCGAATTGGCTTATTTCATTGGTGGAGAAAATCTATTAGTTCTTACGTGTAACCAGGGCAAAAGTGGCTGGCAACCAAGGTGAAACAAACCTGAGCATACCCTGATACAATTTAACTTTAAAAACATCAGTCACAGTGCCACAGTTTGGTTGTAAAGTTCTATAATGCTGCTCTCGTGTGTGTGTGTGTGTGTGTGTGTGTGTGTGTGTGTGTGTGTGTGTGTGTGTGTATTTATAAATATAAGAATGTCTAAGGGGACAATCATAATGTCCACAAATTAAGATGATCACAATGAGGTCAGGTAGATTCTCTATGAGGTTATAAAGGCCACAGCAAATGAAGGGTCCTGTGATTCTTGCCCCTTGTTCTTATCCTACCCTCACACAGATTGTGTACCGCCTGGGCTCCAGGTCCTTACAAGTGACACGTATTACTTGAATAGCTGACAAGAAAAACAGTGGGAGGAAATTTTGTTGTACAAATTGACAATAGTGAGAACTTTAGAATCATTTTTCGAGGTGGCTCTTTTCTTTCTTCTTTTTCTCCCCAAACACTTCAAGGCCCTAACAGCACACACAGGCAGTCTTTCCTGTGTAAATCAACCAGTACTCTTTAATTGAATACTCTCCAGAAAAAAAAAAAGATTTCAGCCCTCCAACACCTCTAATTAGATTAAAATAACCTTGGCCTGTTTGGATTATATTAAGAATAAAATTTGATAAAGAAACAAAATCATGTAGTTTCAGGAAACATACATGTAATCTTTTCACATGGGTTGGTGTTACAGAACAAGGGATGAATTCAACTGCCATATTTATTTCATGTTGAATTTACCTGTGAGGTTAAGATTGCTTTGGCTTAGGTGTTAGCTTCTGAGTCTGAGGATCCCAAAGAAAAACCTTTAAGGTCGAATGGTATTCAGAATGACATCCTCCTAGTGTGCCTTAGTACTTGTAGAGTCATGTCTGTGAAAGCTGTCTATGAAACTACAGGAATGGCTGGAGTTGAGTCAGAGTGTCCTGAGATTAAATTAAACCAGAACTGGCTTCGCTCAACATTACATGAAGTCCTTTTGGGCCTACATCCTTTACAACATGAACTCATCCATTTTACAAGGTAAGAGACTGCGAATTAGAAATAACTGGTCTAAGCCATAGGGGCTAGTATGTGGGAAAGCTGTGAGTGGAGCTCAAAACTGGCCCTGTTTTAAAGCCCTTGCTCTGCACCCTACACCATCATTTTCTTTAAGAGAATTGGAGCCTGATGAAGGCTTGAAGAACCTAGTTTTTGTGACCATTTATCTAAGGTTATGCAACTGTTCTGGATATATCAAAACAATTTATTAGCATCTAATTAGGCACATATTCTTGTTAGGTGCAATTTTGAAAATGTTTTACAAAAGGCTAAGAAATGTTACCTTTCTGTAACACAAATACTTTTACCATGATACTCCATCTTTTTTTCAATATAATGATGATGTAATCTGCTCTTAACTGTTTCCCATACTCAAATCCCTCCCTAAAGCTCATCGTTGGAAATATCATCATGGCTCCAATAGGAAATTCTTCCACGCTGCTGCAAGTATAAGCGTATAATATATATGGCCAAAGTGGCTTGACTGGTGTCCCCTCAAAACATCTGTCCATCCAGAAACTCCTAATGCGGCCTTACTTGAAAGCAGGGTCTTTGGAGTAAGATGAGGTGATAGCAAAGAAGGCGAGATCCTAAAGCCAATGGCTGCTGCTCCTGTTGAGGGGAGAAAATACATAGAAACACACAAAGAAAAAAGCCAATGTGAAAATGGAAGCTCTCCCTCTTCTGATCCTTTTATCCCCAAACGCTTCCATAAGACTCTCCACAAGAAGAACAACAGAGTCAACAAGTCTGGGTCCAGGAGGTGGATAGGCAGCTTAGTCTCCATATGGGCCACCTATTAAGGGAAGCAGGGGCTGTCCCTGCCATGGACTCTGTTTACTGTTCTTTGATCACTTCCCCTTGGCGGGGTGCCTTACTAGGCCACAGAGGAAGCAGATGCAGGCAGTTCTGATGAGACTAGATAGGCTGGGGTCAGATGTTAGGGAAAAATAGCTCCCCCTCCCTGAGGACTAGGGGAGGGGGTAGGGGAAGAGGGAGGGAGGGGGACACAGTGAGGAGAAGACAGAGGGAGCTACAGTTTGGAGGTATAGGGAATAAATGTTTAAAGGTAAAAAAATAATAAAATAAAAGAATTTAAAAAAGGAACTGGAAGCTGACTTTGAAGTGATGCAGCTGTGGGTGAAGAAATAAGGAAAACTGCTGGGAGACACCAGAAAGGGAGCCAGGATGCTGGGGACCCATGGATATGAGTTTTCTATCCTCTAGAATAGTGAAAGAATAAAGAACGGCCTCTTCTATGTTTACAGCAATTTGCCATGGTAGCTCTAGAAAACTAATACAGTGATTCCTACTGGCTTTCTTAGCGTCCCAACAGCAGAACACTCTCACAGTCGCTCCCATAAGTGAATTACGTGTGTAATGAAACTAATTAGAGTAGACCAACACGGCACTGTTTAGTTTTTATATGGAGCCTTTCGTACTTATTGCTCCTGAAGCCACATTACTAAGTACTGTACTAAAGTGAAAATGACTGTGAAGCCATTACACACCTTTCAATGGTGCACTCAGCACATTAGGCTTGAACAGCTGGCATTATGGAAGAAACACAATGCCGTATAACTGGAGAGGGAATGTCCCACTGTAGTGGCTAAGGCCCATCTGACTTTTGAATTTCAAAGAATCCGTGATTTCAGTCATAGTGAGGTGTCACTCCTGGTGTGACTCCTAAAAGTACAATCTCAGAACAAGGGAAAAAAATAGAATATCCAATTCTTCACCCCAGTGGGGGACACTGGAGTATCTGAAAATGCCTTTACATCTGAAGCACATTTTATGGAATATACACAGGCTTGCTTTGTATTTTCTGATACATTAGGTGGTGAGAGAGAGAGAGAGAGAGAGAGAGAGAGAGAGAGAGAGAGAGAGAGAGAGAGAGAGAGATGCTAAGAAAGACTTAAAGAAAGGGAAGGGCGCAGTAGAGTTGATCTTACTTTGTGGGATCCCAGTTTTTCAGGGGTTTATGCTTCATTAAGGAAACAACTAAAAGTTTAAGGATAAATTTAAGTTCTCTTACCAGTTTTTAAATTGGGTTTTGCTTTGTCCCTGAGAACGTATACCTTTATTAGTGAACCCTAGAGAGAGAACCTGTATACCCTCTAGGGCCTTTGGCTGCTTTGAACAAAAATTAAAATAGGGAATATTTGTTTAGAAAACGATTGCAAAGCTCTCAGCACTGTCAGTGTGTACAACCAAATCTCTTACTGTTTCCTGGGCAGCAAGTTGAAATGCTTGGTTGTTCAGGAAAGAGTTAATGTCTTGAAATGACTATTCATTGGAGGCCTGCTTACAAGGCTGGCCCTGGGTTGCCATCTGTAAATGTAGAGTTTAAGAGAGTTTTCCTGAACTAGTAAGTATATAATGCTTCTCTTTCTTTCTAGGAGGCTGTAATGTGGATTTGTGCTAGGAATAGTGCTGAAGTAGACATTTCCCAATAAAAATCCTGGGATCTATTTTTCTGGAGGGGGTCATTATATGTGTTTATGTTACCATGTTCAATAAAATACCTTGCAATTGAGGGATTTAAGTACATCCTGTGTGACTTCTATTAGTGAAGACTTAGAAGCTTATGCCTAGTTTGATCCACATTTCATCCCATATGTCTTTTCCTTTTGTAATCCCCCCCCCCTCTGCGGTGTTGGCCTCCTGCATGCTAAGCAAATGTTCAGCCACTGAGCTGCACTCTCAGCCCCTCTTTTGTGATCTTCACTTGTTCTTCTCAGTTGCCATGAATCTTGGCCACATAGCAGTCTCCTCCTCATGAATCGCAGAACCTGTAGTCCATGTTGAGAATCCTCAGCATATAGCTTCCCCCAAATGGCACCCGACAGCTTAGTCTTCATGTCTTTCTTAACCTACCTTCTAAGTAGACAGTATTCAACTTGGGCTTAGCTAAGGGACTCTTACCCTCAATATCTTGTATAATAAACAGGTTATCTTATTACAAGTCAAGAAGAAAAGCAGTAGAATACTTTTCATTAATTATGAAATAGTCCTTGGGATACTTTTTCTATTATGCACTAGTCTTTAAGATCTTGCTTGACCCTAAATATGATTTTCTTTAAAATATGGGAAACATGTGTAACAGGAGAACTGAATGGCAAAACCAATCAGAAGAGCAAAAAGGCAATCTGCAAGAAAAGAAAAAGGCATTTGGAAGGCATGTATCCGAGTACAGAGTTCAAAATGCAAAATATTTAAGGAAGGAACACCTACAACTCAATAATAAAGTGAATCCTAGTTTCTAACATGGGTAAGTGAGTTGACATTTCTGACCAAAAAAAAACCTATACACTGACAAAAAGATATTATGAAAGCATGCTCAAAAATTATCATAAGGGAAATGCAAATCAAAACCACAGTCAGTTATCACATCATACATGTTAGAATGTATGGCACCAAAAAGGTGGTGCTATGACAAAGCCTTGTATCTTGGGCAGGAATGTAAATAGGGTTAGGAATTAAGGAAAGGAATAAGAAGTGTCCTTGAAATATTGAAAATGGTACTACCATATCATTTGATATGAACAATTCTGGGCACTTATTTAAAAGTCATTGAAATGAGGACCTAAACAACATCCGTCTTTTCACATTCCTGGTAGCATTAGCCATAAGAATTAAGACGTGGAAACCACTAGATCAACATGTGGATGGAGAATGAAAATGTGCTCTACACACAATGAGAGGTCATCTGGCCTTCAGAAGGAGCAAATTCTGCCACTTGCAAAAGCATACCTATACCCTGAAGATATTATGCTCAATAAAGTAGCCCAGCCACAGAAGGCCATATGGTGCAATTCCCATTGATATGATATGTTTGAAAAGTCAAATTCACAAAATTAAGGGGGGAAATGGGGCTTTCTATTGAGTTGAGGAAATATGGACGTAGGAAAAAAAAATCAGAGTGGCTGTTTAATTGGCCTAAATAGCCCGATAAAGAAAATGGATGAATATGGTTCAGGGACATTTCATGTGATGTGCCTTGTGCTGTTTAGATAGTTATTGTTTAGGTTTTTCATTCCCTGGTTAATTTCCACTTTGATTTGATTTTCTGAAGCAGCCTTTCTGGGTATTCTCTTGCTGTAGCATCCAAGTGCTGAGATTATAGACTCGCATCACATAGCTTCCTTTCATTTTTATCCCTTTAGTAGGTAAGATTAAGGGCAAACACACACACACACACACACACACACACACACACACACACACACATGTTTATGTACATATACACACACATGTGTATATGTATTTTTCCGACTTAAATATGTTTATCTGATAATCTTGGATCACTTCAGGCTTTCCTTCTGTTCTTAAATAACCAGCTTGCTTCTGCCTTAGGCCTTTCCCAGAAGAAGTCCTTTCTTTATGTGGTGCTCTCCTACAGCCTTTTAAATCTGGCTCTGGCTTTTCATTGAGCTCTTGGCTTGACGGTCACATGCAGAGCAAAGCCTTCTCTGACCATCCCATGTAAGGTAGCCTCTATACCACTGGCAGGTCACCCTGCTTTGTCTTCATCCTGGCATATCTTCCAATCTACCTTTATTTACTTGTTTAATTAAGTAATAGCATGTATATATATATATATGCATATGTATTCCCATCCTCAAGAAATATCTTATTTGTCCAAATCAGCACTTGATTCTCAGTGCTACACAGGGAGCCTGAACAAACTGATGCACTAGCCAAGGACAATGCATGCAGAGAACCAAGTCCTCCTGTTCTGACACAGCTGATAGATAGCTGATTCTCCACCCGAGATGGGGTAACTGCTGCTGAACCTCTGACATGCACTCAGATGCCCATGGCTTGGCCACTGCCTCTGGACAAGACAGCCTAGCAGGCACACAGAGGAAGGGGATGAAGGCTATCCTGATGAGACCTGATAGGCTGTTGCCAGACAGTTGGGGTAGAAGGGACCATCCCCCCCCCCCCCCCCGCATCAGAGGTCCAGGGGAGGAGAATAGGCAGAAGAGGGAGGGGTGGGAATGGGAAGATAAGAGGAAGGGGATAACAATTGGGAAGTAATGTGAATAAATTATAATAAATAAAATATACATTAAAAAAGAAAACCCTGGCATTTATGCTATTTTGGAAGTTGCATTTAACAGTTATCAAGAGACCAGCCAGTTTTGCTTTTATCCCCCCATCTTTCAGTGGCTACATCTATTGAGCCCCACTCCACTTTCATCTTCCACCAACACACAGGCACCTTTTATTGTCCCAGGCCCCCAAAGCAGCCAGGCAGGTAGATTGGAAAAGCAGTGCCATCAATCAGTGTCTGGTGTGTGCTGTTCTCTTGACTAGAAAGGGCAAGCATCGTCACTCAAACACGAGAAAATGCTGTTGCATCTTCCAAAGTTAACTTCTACGAAGAGCAAAGGACCCCATTGTAATGGGTCCTTCAGTGCACACCGCAGGGTAGATGTCATTAGGATTCACTTCCCTCCTCCTGTTCAATTGCTTCTGTGAACTGCAGTGAATTTCTCTTGTCTTCTTCCATTTGGGTTTATGGAGTTTCAGAATCTCAGAACATCTTGTTTGTAAGATATTTTTTTGGCAGATTAAGCAGTAATGGCATACACAGAAGAGAGTCAAATTTTTATAATAACTACTCCTCTTCTCTGGCTCCCCATCTCCCAGACCAGCTTCTTCTTAGATAATAGCGCACGTATTCTCCTTTGACACTAATTGCATCTGCCCTTAGGTAAGGCCTTCCACGATTCTCCCGCAGTGAACCTGTGGAGTTCATGTTGTAAACCACTAAGCTAACACATACTTCTCCAGCTCTCATTATAGCTATATGTACACCTTTTAATGCAATCTGTCCAATAGCTAACCTATTCCTTCTCCCCAGAGCAGAAACATTGGGGCACATTTCTGTTGACAGACAAGCACTTTACATGCAGTATACATTGCATGCATTTGGTAATAGAATGTGAATTTCAGGGTTGGTGAGAAGGGTTGGTGGGTAAAGGCTCTTGCTGCTAAGCCTGATGACCTGATTTCAATCTTAAGAAACTACCATATGAAAAGAAAGAAAGAAAGAAAGAAAGAAAGAAAGAAAGAAAGAAAGAAAGAAACTACAATATGGAAGGAGAGAACCAACTCCCACAAGTTGTTCTTTGATCTTCACAAGCTCCCCCCCCCCCTCTCTCTCTCTCTCTCACACACACACACACACACACATTGCTGGCCACACGCAAATAAAAGAAACAGATACCATCATCTTTCAAAAACTGAAAACAACAAAGTAGACCTTAAGGATGAGAATGCCTTCATTTTACAGAGGAAAGAATGTTGTGAAACCTTTAATTAACAGAGCAGACCCCGCTGTTACCCTTTCAAAGATCTGAATTTAAGGCTGGTTCTCGGAAGAACATCTGGGAACTTCACTTGGGTGAGTTTCCGCCATTTCCAGGAACTGATAACACAGTGCCTAAAATATCTTTATAAACAATATGGTTTGAAATAAACATGTGCTTTCTGTTGCGGGGAGGGGAGGGCAGACAGCAGGAATTTGGTTATGTGCTAATGTGACCAGTCTTCAGCAAAAAATGGAGAAGTGAGGCTACTGTTGGGCCTCTTTCCCTGTCAATAGTATAACTTGATGGTTCTACAGGGAGAGTTTTGGAAGCCTGCACCTGGTTTCTCCTGAACTCACTGCATGTGTCTGTTTCCTTGCTGACTGTATTTGGTATCTTATTGTTATAATAAATCATAACCATGTTTGGACTTATGTTGAGTCCCATGAGGGCTAATATAGTGAGCCAGCAAAGACCAAAGCTCAGCATGGCCTTGGGAGCTCCAACAGGTCAATAGTTTCTATAACATTTCTTTCCATGGACTAGAAGCAGAATCAGTGGGTAGTTAAGACATATAAACCCAAATTTAGCATCTAAGTTTCAGTACTTCTGTGTGCTGTGGCTTCTTTGTGAAACTCGGTCAATAATGTTTACTTTGCAAAATTTTTATAATGATAACACAAGAGGTCTGTGGGGCAAACGTCTATGTAGAAGTACCTATTACTTTTATTTCACATTTTGTTTGGATGTGGTGATCAGAAAGAATTATACAGATCCAATTTTACCCTTATTCTACCATATACTACAATAGAAGTGATTGCATGAACTCAAAAGAGCACAGTTATGTTGGAGCTTGTGAACAGATTGTTTTGCTCAGGGTATGTGTGGAGCTTTCTAAAGACTCATGGGGCATCGGCGGGGGTGGGGGGGGGAGAAGGGGTGTGTGGAATTGCTCAGAGAACAGGCAAAGAAAAGCACATGTTAATAATCGTTCCCAGCTTCCCAGCTCTCACCGGTGCTTAGATGTGTGTCTCTTGCTTTGAGCATCCTAACAGTCCACTGGCTTCTGTCTCCTAATCTTGTTTTAGCTGCCAGTCTGAACTGCTTTACCTTTTCTTGGATGGTCACTCATCCGGGTACTTCCGCAGCCATTAGTTCACACATGATTTATTGACTCCTGCTCACCTGGTGCTTTCTGGAAGCACTTCATCAAAACCACTCTCATCTTTGTCTTTTTCCTTTCACTTGATTCTTTTATTTGCTCAAGAACTATGTGTGCTTTCTCTTTGTATAATCAGAATTACTAGGCAAATATAATCTTAGTGGCAGCATACTTGAAAACATATCTTAATACATGTTCAGTTATTCTTTGTGTCTCTACTGTCCAATAGACAATGCTATCACCTTTTGGTTCTCTCATTGCTTAATATGCAGTAGCACAAGGTCTTCCAACATAAAAGGCTTGAAGATGAGTTATTGAAATCTCTTTAGCATACCCAATAAGGCGCACTCTCTAGAATAGTCCAGAGGAGCTTCCAGAAAAAGCAGACATTTTTTGGAAAGACTTGCTTCATGTCAAAAGATATTTAGGAGGAAAGTTAGTCTTCTCCATTGATATAAAATATCTGACAAAGACGTTTCCTTTGGATGTATGAGCTAAGGCTCATTCAGTCATAAGGTGATTACACAGGAAGTCAGAAGACCTATGTTTCCATGTTACTATATTATATAATGATCTAGAGTCATGAGCCACCTCAGCTTTCCTGTAGCCGTGTGTGAGCATGAGCTACTAGTCCTCACCGGTGTAGCATCACTGCCATTGGTTGTGGCGCTTCTCTGGAAGGTGGCTTTGAAGCAAATGCAGCTTTTCATGTTCTCTTCCCCTAGGTTATGACTGCACATTAACTTCCATGGTGACCTTGAAGACTATCTATTAAGTATGGTACAGCCGCTCTGTGCCAGAGCTTCAAAGTAAGAATGCATTGTAATGGTCTGTCATTTTCTTTTACCAATCTGTACTGTGTTAATACCTTGGCATTGAGACTGTGCTATCACAAGACATATGTATGAGCCTGATTCTGTTGTTTCACTTTCATGTGTCAATCTGTTTAGATTGTTCCTAGGGTTAAATAAATTAGGATAATACTTGCCCATACTTAGTGTTCAATAAATGCTAGCTCTTTATAGAACTGAAATAGATGAGCTATGAGCCCTTGAACGTGGAAATTTCCTTGGACTCTCACTTCCTTGATTGTTAAATGTAAGAGTCACCTTGATAATTTTTCAATTTTATTAAATTTGGAATTTTATAATAAGCCTCTATAAAATTGCTTAAAAGCGATGGGAAGATGGCTAAGTGGTTAGGTGCATGGCTTGCTTTTCCAGAGGACCCAGTTTCAACTCCCAGCTCACTCATGCCTCTAAAATGCCAATCCTGGGGTATCTAATGCCCACTCCTGGCCTCAGAGGGCACCAGGCTTTTATATTGTGCACAGACATGCAATCAGGCAAGCCATCCATACACATACATTAAAAAACAAATTGCTAAGAAAAATTTCAACCATTGTCTTTGTTAAGGTTCTTTTTGTTGTTGTTAACTTGATAGAAGCTAGAATCAAGTGGAAAGAGGAATCTCAATTGAAAAAAACCCTAACCTCCAGCCGGGCATGGTGGCACATGCCTTTAATCCCAGCACTCGGGAGGCAGAGGCAGGTGGATCGCTGTGAGTTCAAGTCCAGCCTGGTCTACAAAGCGAGTCCAGGATGGCCAAGGCTACACAGAGGAACCCTGTCTCGAAAAACCAAAAAAAAAAAAAAAAAAACCCACCTCCATCGGATTGTCTGTGGGGCATTTTCTTGATTGCCAATCAATAGAGGAGGGCCCAGGCCACCAGGAGTGATGCTAGCTCTGGGAAGATGGTCCTGGATGGTAAAAGCAAGCAGGCTGAGCAAGCTATTAAGCAGTGCTCTTCTATGGTCTCTGCTTCAATTCCTGCCTCCTGGTTTCTGTCTTGATTTCCTGCCCTGGATTTCTTCATTTGGGGAGAGAAGGGTTTATTTCATCTCGAAATGGGCGCAAGTGGACTTTAAGATGAAATAAACCTTTCCCTCCCCAAATTGCTTTTACTGTGGTGGTTATCATAGCAATGGAAGCAAACTAAGAAACTCATGGAAAGGAGCTTTCGGATGAAAGAGAGCATTTCAAACACTAGGTCAGAAGTTTAGTAACAGAGAGAAGTACAAAGGACGCTGAGAGAATAAACCATTACTTTAGGGGAAGCATCATCTTCTGTTTTAAATAAGCCCATCACAGTCTGAAATAACCATTAGTAAGAATAAAAGGTTTACAAACCGAGCTGTGTCCGTGAGACTTTCATTCACACCCAAATGAATGTCTTGTGTGGTAAGAAAACAAGGGTGTCCTCCAAGAAGGGCAAAGCCTACAATAAAAGAAAAAGAAAGCAATTTTTTTGGGGGGGCGGGGGTAAAAGGAACTAAAGTGCAAAACAAAATTATGAGGCATTGACACTAGTATCATCTCAATAAGAAAGTCTGTACCCCAAAAGCTTGTTGCAGAATATTTGATCCCACTGTGAACCCTGAGACTGTGAACTGGAAAAACCTGTAATTTCTAAGCATAGCAAAATGAGAACTCAAGAGATGTGCAAACAAACAAACAAACAAACAAACAAAACTTTAATTTTCTTTCAAATGCATGCTTATTTCTCTCCTTTTTTTTCAAGAGCTCTTTGTGAAACTATGGCTACTTTTTAACTCTTCAAATTATAAAAAGATATTCTGTGTCTGTCCTAGGAGGACAGAGAAATAAACTGGAGTTACACAGGATATCCGAGATCACAATGGGGGTACTAATCAGTAATTTTTAAAAAATGCATCTTCCTAAATGTTATGCTAAATGAAAGAGTAAAGATTTAGTCTAGGAAAATATCTAGGAATAAGTACCCGAAGCAGAAATTAAAATAGCTGTTGTTGCAGCATGAGAGGGTGTGATTGCCTGAAAGGGAGCATTATGATATTTTCTGTGTTAATTGAAATATTTTACATCGTCATAGAATTTACAGGTTACATAGACATGTGCATCTGTCACCACTGAAGAGCACATTTAATATCTTCATTTTTATACATAAAGTATACTTTAAGTTTTGAAAGTTTGCAAAAAATATAATAAAGCAAATGCTGAGAGGGTAGTTTAAAGTCACTGGAAGATAAAGGGTTACTGGCCTTCAACTTCTCATAAAGACAAAACTACCTACCATCTGAGCCATTGCCCTCACTGCTTTCCCACCCTCTCTTCTTAATGTTTAGAGCATTATAGATCCTGAGCACAGGAGCCTGGCTCCTGCTCTAGCCCCACAACAGGCTCTATTGATAGAGTGAAGAGGGTTAGACACACAGGAGCCTGCCCCAAGCCACAGTTAAACTCCATAAGGACAACAAGCAGAGTCTTTTGAAACAGTATTTGAGACAAATTTGTGGGAGAAGGTGAGAGATGACCAGAACTTTATTGTGCCATTTGAGACTGAGTCCATGGGCAGAATTGCTCCAGTATATTATGAAAGGCAAAGAAGCATAAGGCCAAGATAAATACTTGTCTGAAGTCTTTTGCAAACATACTTTTCCCTCCATATTGTGAAATGTCAAATTTATGTCCTGGAAAACATCTAACTGTCACAGCTTGCTAATCCCATCTCTTTGGGGGATTTACTTTGTGTGAAGGAAATCATTAATCACCCAGCGAATTGGGTAAGGAATCCTGGACCTACTACATGGAAGTTTGGTTCAAAATTTCCTGAGACTCTTCACTGATGTATTATCAAAATTTGCATAATAATATTTACATAAGAACTGGCTATATGTTTTAATCAATTCAACACAAACCAGGGCCATCTGGGGAGAAGGAATTTCACTTGAGCAGACACCTCAATAAGAGTGGGTTGTAGGCAGGTGTAGTGGAAGTGGTGGCGTCTTTAGAAACTCAGTTATGTTCTGTAACCATGCTTTTGTTTTAATTCCAGGTGTGGGATGTGGGGCTGCTCCAGCTTGTCCAAAACATCAGACTATTTGTGTCTTGCAGGCTTTGAAAAGGGTGTGATCTTTGTTAGCCACAGACACTTTAAAAGCTGGAGACTCTGAAGAGAGAATAAAGGCCAGAGCTGTGAGAGAGACAGGGGCCTCCGAGAAAGAAGAAGGCTGCTGCTCCTGGTTGCTTTTGATACTCTTTGAACAGGGTAAGTTGGAGATATCCTGAAATTAGCATTGGACTTACCCCAGCAGGAAATAGTAAAGAGACATACAATGCCCCTTCTTCCCACTAACTTCCTTTCCCTCCTACCTGGTGCTGGGGTGTTAGGGGGATTGGAGAGATAGAGATAGAAGAAACCCTAATAAAAATAGATTTAAAGAAAAAGCACCTACAGGCAGGTCTGTAGAGCTTTTTTTTTTTTTTTTTTTTTTTTTTTTTCCCAAGACAAGGTTTCCCTATGTAGCCTTGGCCATCCTGGACTTGTTTTGTAGACTAGGCTGGCCTTGAACTCACAGCAATCTGCCTTCCTTTGTTGGGATTACAGGCATGCATCACATCACCAGGCTTGTAGGGCATTTTTAACACTTAGTGATTGATGCAGGAGGGCCCAGCCAACTGTGGGTGGTGCCATGCCTGGGCTGGTGATCCCGGGTCCCATAAGAAAGCAAGATGAGCAACCCAGGAGGAGCAAGCGAGTAAGCAGTACCCCTCCATGGCCTCTGCATCAGCTCCTGCCTCTCAGTTCTGGCCTTTATTGCCTACCCTGACTTTCTTTCATGATGGATTGTGATCTGGAGAGTTCTAATTAATATGAAAGTAAAAGGTCATTTCCTCCCAAAGATGTTTATACAACAATAGAAGCCCAAACCAGGACAGAGTGTTATTAAATATTATTAAGCAATCATTCTGTTAATATTATTGCAGCTACTGAGGGAAATGTTCTGTATCCTTTAAATAATGTAAAGGAATGTTTTGGGGGATAAAGTGTCATTGTTTAAATTTACATTAAAACACTTTAGCAATGAGACGAAATAGACAAACTAAGGCAGACAATAAGCTAACAATTATTAGATTCGTATTGTTGAGGCCTGCTCCTTTTGTCTTTTTTTTTTTTTTTTTTTTTTTTTCTTTTTTTTTTCTCTTTTTTTTATTAATTTATTCTTGTTACATCTCAATGTTTATCCCATCCCTTGTATCTTCCCATTCCTCCCCCCCCCCCATTTTCCCATTATTCCCCTCCCCTATGACTGTTCCTGAGGGGGAAAAGTGTTTCTTTTATAAGTTTGGGTGCCCTTGTGTTTAGTAGATCAATGTTAAGAATTTCAATGTTCCTTTGGTAGATTTTTTTTCTTTGATGAGTATATAGCATCCATCCCTACCTCTTTTGATTAGTTTTGGTTTGAAGTATCTTTTGTCAAATATAAAAGTAACTGCAATACAGTGGCTTTTTTTCCCCCCTTTTTTTTTTAAAGTTTTTTTATTTTATTTTTTTTATTTATTTATTTTTTTTTTTTATTAATTTATTCTTTTGAGTAACATAACTATAGATCTTTTTATTTCAGCCCCACCAATCACATCATCTAAGCTGCTTGCTGATGTAAAAGACTCTCTATACAACGTCAGGTTGAGCAAAAACTGTTTCTATTCAATGAGCAACTCTGTGGCCTTCTTCCCAGAAATTCCCACTCACAAGCCTGGCTGCCCCCAACTGCCAGGCATGCTTTCAAGGTCAGCTAGAACTTCTTGCTAGCAAAATAACTTGAATCAGAGCTTACCAGCCTGTTTCACCATCCATGCCCCCCATATGAGCTAATTTTGGTTTTCACCTTCAAATATACAATACAATTTCCCCCTCAAGAACACGGTTCAGATCCCGAACTGACCACCTCCTTGACCTCAGAAAATAAAGCTTTCATTTTACACTTCTGTGTCTGAAGTGAGTTATCTCGGCTTCCATTTTGAACCCAACACATATAAGAGGTACTGTGTGTTCCTTGTGCTAATTTTTCTACTTTTGTATTTACTCGAATACTTTTATTATATAAAAAAAAAAGCATTAAACTGGGCATGGTGGCATATGCCTTTAATCCCAGCACTCTGAGAGGCAGAGGCACATAGATCTCTGTGCATTCAAGGCCAGTCTGGTCTATAAAGTAAGCTCCAGGACAGCCAACTTGTACAGAGAAAACTCTCAAAAATAAAAAATAGATAAAAGAAAAAATGATAAAATCTACATTTAATTTGGGCAGTGGTGGCACATGCCTTTAATCCCAGCACTTGGGAGGCAGAGGCAGGTGGATCTCTGTGAGTTCGAGGCCAGCCTGGTCTATAAAGTGAGTCCAGGATAGTCAAGGCTACACAGAGGAACCCTATCTTGAAACAAACATACAAAAAAGCTCCAGTAAAAGCTACACTAACCATTATGTTGCTATATCTATGTCTGTCATTGTACTAGAAGTCAGTGTGTGCGGAATCTTATAATACAAATCAAGAGCATTTGCTGACGCATTATATACCTATCTCCATTGGTTTTCCTCGAGGGAAACATGAGTGAGTAGCTGCTGTTGCATGAATTTTATAAAATGCAACTCTTTGCTTTCCTTTAACTTGTATTCTAGCGGCGAAATACTGCTTATAAAGTGAATGAGTAAACTGGATATATTACATATTATATACTGATAAGTGTTATAAGATTCGAGTAAGAAAGGATGACAGGAAATATAAGACTGGAATCGCCATTTTAAGAGCCGTGGTACCTGGAGCCATGCTGATTGTGGGCTATTTGAGTGAAGGTTGAGGAATATGTGAGTGTGAACCATAAGAAACATATAGGATGGAGGAAGACTAGTTCTTTGTCTTGGGTGAGGATCGTGACTGATGAATTTAGGTGACAGCAAGAAGGTAGGTGTGAAAATTATAGAGTGTGTGAGGAGAAGTAATAAGAAAGCTGCAAAAGGAAGGTGCACTCTAAAAGGTAACCACTGTAATTTTTGTCTGAGGAAAACAGAAATCTATCGAAGGTTGGACCAGATAAGTAACAGAATTAGGCTTTGGTTTTAATAAAATATGTAAATAATGGGGCAGAATGAAGGAGACCAGTTAGGACAGAGATTTGTAAAATGTGAATGAAAATTCAGAACTTGGACCAGAATGACAGCAGCTGAAGTAATAGAAAAGTGCTTTGTGCAACTGATATATAAATATTTTTTTTTGAATTTTGATTTTTTTTATTAATTTATTCTTGTTACATCTCATTGTTTATTTCATCCCTTGTATCCTCCCATTCCTCCCCCCCCCCCCTTTTCCCATTATTCCCCTCCCCTATGACTGTTCCTGAGAGGGATTACGTCCCCCTATATATTCTCATAGGGTATCAAGTCTCTCTTGGCTACTGCTGTCCTTCCTCTGAGTGCCACCAGGTCTCCCCCTCCAGGGGACATGGTCAAATGTGAGGCACCAGAGTACGTGAGAAAGTCGTATCACACTCTCCACTCAAGTAGCAGAAGCATTCAACTGTTAGGCCGCTTTCCCACCTCAATGAGCATATTACAGCTATCAGAGATCTTCCAGGCTCCTCAGCCACACTCCACTTGCCAACATCTGTACCCACATACTCTGCCTTATTTACCATTAAGCATAGATGAACTTCTCATCTTTTGAGTTTCCATATCTCTTCCTACTGTCTTATTGACATGCCCAATTCTTTAGATCTTTACTCAAGATGCTTAACATTCCATGTGTCATTTGACCCCATGCTTCTGGAAGTGAACCCCTTTTGATTGTTTGTGGACATTATCAATTATTTATCTCTTCTGCCATAACCATCAAGAACTATACTCAGTAATTAATAAAAAAAAACATTTTTCTTGGCACTACATTCATTTTCAAGTGTGCCTTTAATTCTTTGCTCCTCTTTAATCAGTCTCTTTCTCTCTCTCCTCTTCTCATTTCCATCAAACTTAGCTCTGCTGGCCAACACTACAGCAACCCTCCTCTCATCACCATTACCTTGATCTCCATCTTTTTGTCCCTTTTTCTTCTCAGTCTTTTTAACAAATCAGTGTACCAGTCTCTCCTTAATAAATGTTCTTTATGTAAACTCCAGGATAAATAAATTCATACCTTCTTGCTTTTATATCTACCCTGGTGGATATAAATTCATTATTGGTCTTGATTTCTAGTTTCTACTATTTTACTTGACCTCTAAACATTGGAGCATTTCAGAGTCAATTCCTGGTCCTCTTATCTCAATGTGCATTCACTGTATCAAGCTTCATGGCTTCAAATACTATCTCTATGATGATGACCCTTAAACATCTGTATCCTACGCTTTACTCTTAAACTCCAGACTCATATTCAAGTGCTTTTTCAACATCTTTCTTTGCATGTCTGACAGACATCTCAAACTTAATATAAGCAATGATGAATGTCTGTTTATTCCCTTTCAATGTGTTCCACCTGCAGCTTTTATAATTGCTCAGGCAGAAATCTTGAAGTCATCCTTGATGTCTATCTTTTGCTAAGTAAATTTAATCTCTTTGAATCTCCTTTCAAAACGTATTTAGAATCTGTCTCTCCAGGCTTGCTCATTACTACCACAGTGGTGCTAGCCTTTCTTTATCTCCAGCTCTCATCACACTGATATATTTCACTGCTTTTGTCTTGTTTCCATACCCGTTACACCCACAATCTATTATAAACAGAATACTCAGAGTAATTTATAAAAATGCAGCTTAGATTATGTCCCACCTTTCCCCAAAATTCTCAGGCGATTTTCTATTTCATTCAAGGTAAAAGCACAAATTCCAATTATGGTGCAAACCTTTCCGCTTTGTCATTAGACCCATTCTCTGTGCTGAATGTATGTCTTTTCATTGAACATACTCCTTCATTCACATATTTATTATGTCTATTTTTTCATTGTCTCTGAACCCACTAGAAAACAAGTTCCTTGAGGACAGGGCATTCCTTATGCATTGTTTACTGTTAAGTCACAAATATTTAATATAAAGATGTCCAATAGTAAGTCTATCAAGAATATGTGTTACATTAATGAAAGAAGGAAGGACATTGACTCTGGAGAGAGGGCCCATGCCCCAAACTGATAAGCTCTCATTCTTTTTGTCTCCATCAAAAACTTCCATAGTACTGATGGAAAGAACACAAACTTCTTACCTATGAAGTCAATTACTGAAGGTCAGTGATGACTGTAAAGGATAATCATTCCTAAGCACTGCATGCAAAGTTATATAAACAAACTTGAATTCTGAATATTCATCAGGAAAATATTCCTTGTCCCCCTCTCCCATATGCCAGGCAAAATGATAAGCGCTACTGAGGGTTGTGACTCTGAAGAAGGAGGGAAAAAATTCAATGGCACTTAAAGGAGCACTCATTTGGTAGATTGTTCACCTTGAAAGCATGAAGACCTCAATTTGATACCTAGAAGCCGTGTTTTTTAAAAAACTGGACATCGTGATATGCATTTACAGTCCCAGTGCTGGGCAGGTGAGACAGGCAGATCCTCAAGGCTTACTGGCCAATCAGTCTAGCCTATCAGATGAGGTCTAGGCCAGCAAAATGGTTGGTCTCATAAAAGCAAACAAACAAGGTGGAGAGTAGTTGAGGAAAGACCCCCAAGGTTATCCTGTGCTTTGCATCCTCCACATGCATACACATACACACGTACCCACTCACACACAGAGCCATCTAAGTATGTGGGAAACACACACACACATGCACAAAAGAAAGTTTAAGACTGCTTGTCATGTGTGAGCCACCTTATATTGCATCGGGTGGAAATCATTCCACTGCAGTAACTTGGGACTAATCTGATATCCTTACACTTCCCTCCTTGTGCTACAAAGTAGGCTCATATCCAGTGAGAATGTGTTTGCCAGAGGAGGAAGTAGGAGTCACAGAAAGCATTTTAAGGAATCCAGGATTTCAGCAGCTCATGAGAAAGAGCAAAGGTGTGGGGTCTGCCTTAGTTAAGGTTTCTAACCCTGTGATAAAAACACAATGATGATAAACAACTTGGGGAAAGAATTTATTTCATCTTCAAACTCTCAGGTCACACTCCATTGCTGAGGAAAATCAGAGCAGGAACCTAAAGGCGGGAGCCAATACAGAATGGCTGGGATACACTTACCGGCTTGCACAGCCTGCTTTCTTACAACTCCCAGGACCACTAGGCCAGGGATGGCGCCACTCGCATTGGGCTGGGCCTCCCACATCAATCCTTAATTAAGAAAGTAAAGGCCCTTCTGCATTGCATACAGGCAAATTTCTGGAGGCATTTTCTCAATTGAGAATCCTTTTCCCCAAACGGCTCTAGCTTGTGTCAAGCTTGATGTAAAACTAGCAAGGTTGGATACTGCTTCTGAGAAAGGAATTCTTTTTCACTGGCCAAAAACAAACTCAGACCCCTCTCCAAAGGCCCAAGTCAATGATTTGCTAATTTATCAGGTCTGGTATTCAAGGGGTCTTAAAGGATCTGAAAACTACCAAGAGCAGCCATGGCTGAGGAGAGGACAGAAGGGTGGCAATCCACTCTCCCTCCACCCTTCATTCAGACAAATCCTTTGACCCCTTACATGTGCTCCTGCTTTCAGACCAGATATTTTTGTTCAATGTTTTTCTCCTATTAATTTCTCAATTTCTGCTTGAGAGGAAAAAAAAAAGTAAATCTTATGTTGTGATTTGTTTTCTTTGCCATAGCCCTGTGGGCTTTGGGACGCAGGGTGCAAGTAGAATTTATTCAGTATAAATGGAAGGGATTTGATGTCTCTTGCTGGTACAACAGAGGCCCTCATTAACCTCTCTATGCTCTGCTGTCTTAGCTTCAGAATAGAATCCCAATTTTTGGATTTGTGTCTCTGTAAAACTGATGAATTTGAAACAGCTGCTGCAGTCCCACCTTCAATTTCACCTTGAAAGTGACATGGCCACGTTAAATCATGGGAGGAAGCATCACTTGGAATTCCCTGTGCATTTACTGAGATTAAAAAAAAATGTATCTATCAGCCCAATTAATTTGCAATAAAAGAATACAATTGCCTGTGGATACACAGGAGGAATGCCTGGTTTGCCAGGGAGGCATACATTGAGGGATGCGGAATGAATGATCTAAAAGTACACACAGAGACATAGACAATTATCTTACAAACATAATGCAAAGAAACCAGACACAAAAGAGCCCATGCTGAATGGTTCCTTTAATATAAAGGTTGAAAACAGGCAGAGCTGATCTGTGGTAGTAAAAACCTAGGTAATGGTTACCCTTGGATGGATGCACAGCAGCTTGAAGAAAAAACAGGGTTGATGCAAAGGGCTTCTGAGTGCTGCTAGCATTCTGCTGTCTTAATTACTTGTTACAACTATGCATTGTACGAATCCATTGAGCTCTCATATACGAAAGTGATACGTATACTTCCCTGTGAGTTTGTTATGCTTTACTATATGTGTTTCGTAAATAATCAATGTGGGTGGACAATCATGCTCTATTTCACGAGATAAATAGAAATGTTGCTGGATCCCTGAATCTCAGGCTTAAGATGCAAGTCTAAAGGACTATAATATAAGAATCAGCCCATACCAGGGGATGGTACAATTCTGTCACAGTAACAGACAGTTAGATATGATCTATTTTCATTCTAAATACCAAGGACATATGTTGTATCTGTCGAAAAAGATGCCAAAGGACAACCATTACTAAGCACATACAAAGGTGGGGGGAAAAGTGCACAACCAAGATCCGAGCGTCCATCCCCCAATGATGCACATTACACAGCAGAACTGTTTTTGTCACAGCTTTGTTTGGGCTTCATCATTTCTCTAAGTACTTAAGGCACAATCTCATTCTGATTCGTCTGTTAATGAGTTTGGTTGGCAGCATGACATGTCCAATTAGATCCACTTGGATTTACTGAGGATCCTGACCAATACTTTGTAAACCATAAATTTTAAAGGCTAAATATTCCTGCTCCTGTGCATTTGTTGATAAAGTTTGCAATTTTGTTTCAGATTGCTTTTCTACAGACAATTGTCATCTAACAAAAGGCTTAGTGTCATTTGTGGAAACTGTTTCACTAGAATAAACTGGAACTATCTCACACTTCAATTGAACTAGATATTTTTAAAAATATGCTTAATAATAGTATCCAATCACATGTCTGCCATATGTTAGCTATGCATACTTGGACCATTTCCTGATCCTAGTTCAACACGCTTTCCTCTGCCTCACTTTCATAGCACTGCTGTGAGATGATCCATATAATTAATATGGAGCACTTGTCAAAGCCTTTATCAAAAACTGCATTACAGCCCTGTTCTTGTCTTTACTGATAGCTCTAATACATCATTATGGAGGAAACTGTTCAGGAATATTTCAATATCAAACATAATAGTTAAACAGAAATAACTGTAAAACAACTAAGTCACATATTCACTTAAAAATTAAACAGTGAAAAATTTTTATATAATTTTTTTGGTAGCTTGGAAAACAACTATCTCTCAAAGTACTGATGATAATGTTTTTTTTGTTCTTGTTGCTGTTTTTTAGGGCTTTTTGTTTTGTTTTGTTATTTTGGTTTTGGTTTTTGTTGGTTGGTTTGTTTGTTTTTGTTTTTTGAGACAGGGTTTCTTTGTGTAACCCTGGCTGTCCTAGACTTGCTTTGTAAACCAGGCTGGCCTGGAACTCACAGAGATCCATCTACTTCTGCCTCCCTGAGTGCTGGGATTACAGGCGTGTGCCACCACGCCCAGCTAATGGCAACATTTTAAAAACGATAAAATAAAATTTACCAGATTCATGGAAGACCAGTGTTGGAAGGAAATAGAATTTAAGAATTACTGACAAGTTTCTTCATTTCTTCCCACTACCGCTCAGATGCCAAAGAGATGTCTTACAGGAGCCAGATTTAAAGGGAATAGAGCCATCTGTTGTTTCCTTCCTAGGGCTTATAAGATCAGGTGACATCTTACACAGCTCCCCCTTCCTGTCTCCTTCTCTCAAAGGGCAAAGGAAGTATTTTAATAAGAAAAGTTGTCTTGAGAGCCTAAACTCAGTGTTGTTTTCACTGAATGAACTTAGAGGCCATTTAATCCTTGTAGAATTCTTTCTTTCTTTCTTTTCTTTTCTTTTTTTTTTTTTTTTTTTTTTTTTTTTTTTTTACTAACTTCACTATTAATTACTATGGGAGCAAATCACATATAGTAGAACAGTAGTTCACATCGAAGCCTGAACATGTATTGATGCTTCTAAAGTAGGGTAAGGCAGCTAAGGACTGAAGAATGCACCAATGTTTGCCAATGTTTTGGGGGCACTTCTTTCTCAACCCTGACTGCTAATTTGGGTCACATTGTTGATTCAATGGAGGTCTGACAGAGGAGAAATGCAACGAAAAAGAAACGAGGTAATTTGTGGCTTTTGAGTTTCAAAATAAACAACTTGAAACTCATTGCAGAGATAATAGCTTTAGAAAATGAAAACACCCTGAGTTTTGACAGCCTAGACTCTAGGCACAAACAGTAATAATAGATCTGAAAATCAAAGTAGGTTTGCTTCCAGCTAGCCTTCTCCTAGCATGACCTCTAATACTTGAACCTGGCAGGAAAACAAAGAGAACAGAAGATAAGAGGTAACAGTAATAGAAATAGGTGGACATTTGTGATTGGACATGCTGTGTGCTCCCCAGAGCAGCTTTCAGAGAATGGGGACCAGGAAAGCCTCATCTGAGTTTAAGGAACTCCACTACTGAGAATACATGTTTTCTGCCTTTAAGATAGGCAATAAGGGCTCTAGACGTCCCTTGTGCTGTCCTTGAGAAAAGAACAATCAGGTAAAGATGGCGTTATGGTATCTCTGTTTTGGTGAAGTGTGGGGCACTATCAGGAGCTAAAACAAAAGAGTCTTTATAAGGTCTTGTGATCAGAGTGACACAAACCCTACAGCGAACTGCAGATCCAATAGAAATGCACAAGCCCCGGGAGGCCCCAGTATACATAGTCAATGGTGGCACTCTGAGGATTGAGCACACCAGCTGATCCCTAGCTACCTAGACATGCTAGCATCTTCCAGGGCTTAGGTGTAACTGAAGAGAGCGAGAGGAGACCTGATATCCACAGCATCAACCCCAAGACAAATAAAGACTGTCTAATGCTCAAGAGGGTAAGTTCCTACAGTCTAATAGAATTGGCTCAGAAGAAAAAGTTCATGAGTAAAAATAGACACATTTGAAAGTCATACCCCACTCTCCACTCACGAACTCTGGTGCCTCATATTTGACCATGTCCCCTGGAGGGGGAGACCTGGTGGCACTCAGAGGAAGGATAGCAGGCTACCAAGAAGAGACTTGATACCCTATGAGCATATACAGGGGGAGGAAATCGCCCTCAGGAACAGTCATAGGGGAGGGGAATAGGGGAAAATGGGAGGGAGGGAAGAATGGGAGGATACAAGGGATGGGATAACCATTGAAATGTAACAAGAACAAATTAATAAAAACTTTAAAAAAATAGACACATTTCCTCCACAAGTTTAGGGTCTCGGGATTTGTGTCCACTTACATTTTACAGTAATTGAGAAGCAATATCTGAAGTTTCTAATCAAGTTTTCACAGGCTTCCTACAGATGAAGCTGATCTTTCTGCATATAGCTTTCACACGAATTGAAAGACACCCCTACACAGCTACTTCCAGTGAAACACTTGCTTTCTGTGGTTGCAAAAGAGGCACACAGAACTCCCCACTGGCTTAATCCTTCCAAGGCTCCATCCTCTGGGTAGCTCTTCAATACAAGGGTGAGCTTGTCACTGGACTCACCTGTTTCTGTGGACAGTCTTGTTCGAGTACTTCTTTTCTCAAAAATCATACCCAAGGATTTTCCTTGCAATAAAGGCAAATACTGAAAACCAAGGGAAAAAGCACAATTAAAATGCAACATATACATACAATCCAATATAAGGGATCGTGTTTCAAAATGCTAATAGAAATACGGATCAATTAACTACTACTTCTGAATAAGTGGTCCCAATATTGTTTAAAACTTGTATTTCACTATATTTCACACTCAATCCACATGGCTTATTAACATCAAATTAGGAGTTAATATTATTTTTGGATACAGGGTTCTCATGTAGCCCAGGCTAGCCTTGAACTTGCTGTGTAGCAGAGGCAGGCTTTGAACTTCTGATCATCTTACCTCCACCTCTCAAGGCCTAAGGTTCCAGATGAATGCCACTATGCTTGGGATGCAGTGTTACTGATGATAGGGTTCAATCTGGGCACTGGTTCCAGAGCATAATAATTCACACTGGAGCTATTATCTTACTTAACTATTGAAATGCCCATTCCATTTTCAGTGATGCTGCAGCTGTTTGATTCAAAAGAGCTTTTTCAGCTCCTAAGATCCTACTCTGTCACAACATGGGTCCTTCTTAGGACTCCAATAAGCCTCAAGTTTTTATCTCCATGTTCGTCATTCTCCCTCATGAGAGAACATAAAGGCTTTGTTCCTGGAAGCCATTTGAAAACACTCTGGAGGCTTGAGTGTTGGGTGGAGCTCTTCCTCCATCCTCCTGTGTTATTAGACTTCCCGATAAGATGCCTTATCACCTTCTGGTCTCCAGTCAGCAAAGCATGAAAAGGCAATGCTCTCTGACCTGAGGATGCCTTTTACTGCATTTCAAGTGTTCTAGGAGAACATCAGCCCATAGACATCGGAGCATCTCTTGGCCAATTGATCTAGGAACTAGACAAGAAAGCCAGAGTCATATCAGACTTCCTCAGCCTGAGATCATATTTTAAGAAACCTCTTTGAGTTAGGCAGAGTGACACATCCAACACTGGGGAGGCAAAGGCAGGCAGGTCTATGTGAGTTCGAGGCCAGCCTGGTCTACATAGCAAGTTCCAGGTCAGCCAAAGCCACAGAGTGAGACCCAGTCTCATAAACAAACACACAACAAATAAACAAACAGCTTTTGAACAAATTTGGAATACAAATTGCTTCCACAACTAAGCACTCTAAACGAAGCCACTGATTTTGAAGCATAAATTGCTCAAAATGCAGAACAATATCTATAGTTAAGTACCACATAAAATTTCTTCCCCTATTTGGCTAGAATTTATTTGTTTCTTTATAATTAGAATGTTTTTAAACATAATCTCATCATTATGAATACTGGCATAATGATGACATATCTGATACATACCCAGAATAGAAGTGTATTGCAAAAAAAAAAAAAAAAAAAAAAAAAAAAAAAAAAAAAAAAAAAAAAACAAAATCAGTAACATATCTCTGTTTTAACTGATAGAGAACACACAAAGAAAAGGGACATATAATAATAAAATCTTTTTAGGCAAATAATATCTCATCTTCAGACCTGGTTACTAATGAATTCCACCATTCTCCTAAAAAAAAAGTGCAAGGACATGTAGAATAAGTGCATTTCATGCGTACTTACATGCCTGCACACTCGGTGCTAATCAATTACCTTGCCTGTGAGGTTTCATTACTTAGCTACCGTCCAGGAATATTAATGTACTTTCTTTTCCCTCTGCTTTAGGAAAGCTGCCTCCAAAAGGGCCGTTGGTTTGTAATGGAAGAGAAGAAAAGGCAACTGTCACGTACTTCTCCTTTGTTCTTTATCCTGAGTTTCAGATCTGCAGACAGCCATAGCATGTACTCAATCTCCTCTCCTGTGAAGTTCTTCAGGGTGAGGAGATCACGGCCTTTCAGCTGTACTTGACTCTGTAGTGGCTTCCCACACCTACAAAAAAAGGGGAGGGAAGGCAGAAGAAGACAGTATGTATACAAGAAAACAATGCTATGGGGGTGGTCCACTGTCCCAGTCTTGGACTCAAACATAGCAAATCCCATGGTGCACCATGTCTGTCTACAAAGCATTAATAAAACTGATATGGCTGTGATTTCCATTTTGTGTGTGCAGTGATTGTTATGTGTGAGAGAAGAGAAGACTTTGTGGAAAGAAATTGACTTCTGATGCATTTGAATTAGCTGGATGGGCAAGCTTTGCCACTTAACTGAACCTCATGGCAACCTCAGGACAGTTACCCAATTTCTCTCTGCAGATGGGTCTCATCCACAAAATGAGTGTAAAACTTTTATAGTGCCATTATGAAAATTATTTACATTATGTAAACCAGTGCTCAAGATAATATACATTATATAAAGCTTACCTAGTGTTGTCGAAATCTGTACGAGATTGATAAGGCACAAGAGAAAATTGTGTTGCTTGCTCCCTACGCCTTTCCTGTCTCTTTATGAAGATTTGTATTCCTTTTGTCACCAGATGAAAACACAGCCAGACATGTAGCTTTTCTAGCGTCACGCGGAAAGATGTTTCAAAATTCTATGGTTATGTTTGTATCACAAGAATGATAGTAAAATAATAAACAATAATAATAGATGAATGATAATGATTTTTTACGCCTGGGAAATTCGCAGCAAGTTCACGTCATTGCCTTCAGTTCACGTCTGATTCAGATTGGCTTCCTTTATTGGGGGAAGATAAGCCAGGACCTGCTTGTTCTGTTTCCTTTCTTTCAGTCCCTAAAGGTGAAGTGAATGGGAGAGCAGATCTAGTTGGTTTCTGTTTTCTAGTTTGGGTGTAGGTGTTTGAGGGTAATTATTTGTGTTGTATTTATTATGGGAGTCCTCTAGAGAGACTCACACAGAACAGCTCTTGATGTGGATAAAAACATTTCCTGAGGGTATTAATGGTTTTATGTTTATCCAGACATCACTACCTCAAATTAAGATCTTTCTGCCTCTCCAGGACATCACTTGACACAGTAAGAAACAATGTCATGTCACCAGTTCATGAGAAGCACTCCATACTGCTTCACCTGACAAGAGTAAGGTCCATTCTATTAAATACCCCCTCTTTCAATCTGCCATCAAAACAGTGAAGTAGGTAGTACCTAGTACTTTATTCTTCCTGCCTAATAAACTTAATATCCTTTGACTAACATCTCTCATTTATTGATCTCATCTTTTTACCTTGATAACCACTATTGGTACTCTCAATTTCTGAGTTCAACTTTTTTACATTCCACTTGCAAGTGGGATCCTGAGGTATATGTCTCTCCTGTTCCTGGCTTACTTCACTTAATATATAGTATTCTAGGTTAGTCTGTGCTATTCCAAATGCCAGAATGTCTTTGATATTTACAGGACAAATATAATTTCAGTGTGTGCATATATATATCATACATTTTAATCCAATCATCTATTGATAAACACTTAGATTATTTCTTTATCTTGGCTTTTGTGAATGACGTCTATCAAGATGACTGAACTCCCATATTTTTTTTTTAATCCCCTCTTATCTCCACCACCTGGATTGGTTTCTGTAGCCCGTTTTGTAATATGTAAGTGATAATGTATGTATTATAAAACTGATTCTTGTCTATCTGCTTTGAAAGTCTGTTTTGGGGATCCTGACTTGTACTTTGATCTGGTGAGGGCAATATCAGTACTGGCTTGGCCTGGGTACAAGTTAAGACAGGAATATACCATCTTAGCAGTCGGATGCATTGTGATACCTTTTATTTGAGGCAATCACTATATAAAATGAGCAGCTTTTGTTTCATTGTTCCCACAGTGTTATCTGTATTTAATAATAACTGAAGTCTATCACACTAGGCGGGTGGGGGATGAATGCTAATTAGAAAGACTGAGAAACTGGGGGAAATTGATTTACTGTATCTATTAAACATTAATTTTTACTAGGAGCATGCTAACTGTTACAATATGATCATACTTAAATTCTAGTATAAGAAAATAATTTGAGTATATGTCCTGTTGAAATGTATGTATACATTTTTGTAATCATGACATGGTCATAGGTGTGACAATCACAGAGTCACTTAAGTTATTGGTTCCACTTCATAATGTCTGATAACTTGGACAAACTTCACTAAATAACTTTCTGGCAGAGTTGACTTCTCATCTAAAGTTCAATAACTGAGTATGTACTTTTTCAGAACCCATGATAGGAATATACCTCTCCAAGTTTTGAGTTGATGATGAAGAGTAATTCCACAATTTGAGAGTTGGTGGGAGCTTTGGCTAGTTAGTTGGCTGTATTAATATGAGATACTAATGATGTATTTCACTACATATAGAAAGAAATTCATCTTTTCTATTTTTGTATAGAACAAAAATTGTTTCTGAGCTCCACAGGCTTCTGCATGTATGTGGTGCATATACATAATATGGTGATTTGAATGCACATACATAATATAGTGGTTTGAATAGGTTTGGCCCCCATAGATTTATGTGTTTGAATGGTTGGCCCATAGGGAATAGCACCATTAGGAGGTGTGGCCTTGTTGGAGGAGGTGTGGCCTTGTTGGAGGAGGTGTGGCCTTGTTGGAGGAGGTGTGGCCTTGTTGGAGGAGGTGTGGCCTTGTTGGAGGAGGTGTGGCCTTGTTGGAGGAGGCATATCACTGTTGGTGAGGGCTTTGAGCTTTCCTATACTCAAGCTATGCCCAGAGTGGAATTGAATCTTCTCCTGGCTGCCTGCAGAAGACAGTCTCCTGACTGCCTTTGGATCCAGAAGTAGAACTCTCAGCTGCTTCTCCAGCACCATGTCTGCCTGCACACTGACATACTTCCTGCCATGATGATAATGGACTAACCCTCTGAAACAGTAAGCCAGATCCAATTAATATTTTCTTTTATAGGAGTTTCCTTGGTCATGGTGTCTCTTCACAGCAATAAAACTCTAAGACACACATACTCAGGCACATACATATGCACAGAGAAAATTTAAATATGTATAAAAATTTTGAACACAATATATTTGAACACTATATATTATTCATAATATATAGTAATGGATTGTTTGTATTACAAAGCACAATAAAAATTAAAAGTAAAATATTTAGACTAAGAAAAAGAAAATACTTAAAAATGATTTTTAAATATGCAAAACATTTTGCTAACTAAGAAGTTTCTAGAACAGATTGTTACTTCATTCTACTAGAACCCTAGCTAAAAGTGTATAAATCTCTGTACAATGCCTCTATGCTAGTGAGTCATCCACTGGATAACTTTGAGTCATAATATTTATGACTTCAAATTGAACTTCACATAATAAATTTGGTAATGCATTTGGTTCTGATAATATTTTTGTATTATTTTTTGTTTATTCTTCTCTCATATATTACGTTCCAAATGCAGTTTCCTCTCCTTCCGCTCCCAACCTCTCCCCTTTTCTTGAGATCCATGACCCCTCCACCTTCCCTCAGAAATGAGCAGTTTCCCAGGGGGTATCAACCAAAAACAGCATAACAAATTACAATAAGACCAGGCACATATTCTCACATCAAGGCTGGACAAGGCAACCCAGTAGGAGAAAAGGGGTCCCAAAGCTAGGCAAAAGTGCCAGGGACAGCCCCTGGTCCCACTATTAGGAGTCCCACAGGAACACCAAGCTAAACAACTATAAAATATACAGAGGACCTAGCTCAGAGCCATACAGTCTACCTGATCTCTGAGAGCCCACTTGAGTCTCTGTCAGCCGATTTTGTGGTCCATGTTTTTGTGGTGTCCTTTCCCCTTTTGGCTCCTCCAATCTTTCCTCCTCCTCCTCCTCCTCCTCCTCCTCCTCCTCCTCCTCCTCCTCCTCCTCCTCCTCCTCCATAGGACTCCCCAAGCCCTGCCTATTATTTGGCTGTGGGATTCTGTATCTGTTCCCATCAGTTGCTGGGTGGAATCTCTCTAGTCTGTCTGTGATGATTATGCTAGGCTCCCATCCCAGCACATCCTGCAGGCAGAGCAACCTGTAGATCAGAGGTTTTGTGGTAGGTTGGTGTCCAAATCCCTCCACTTGAGGCCTTGCTTGGTTACAGAGGATAGCCTATTCGGTTCTGATAATATTCATTAATGATTAGTAAGAAGCCCTTGACACTGATGCTGTTGAAAAGTAAGTCATTGACTAATATGCATGCATTTCCAAGGTCAACTACAGCTTTCTTATGGAGCTCTGTAAAATAGGGTTTCTAAATCTGTCGTGAATAGAGGTGTGGCAATGTAATCTTTCTCACTTCGAATTCAGGGATGTTTTCAAAACACGTTTCCTCCTGGAATACAATCTCAGCAATGCATCGTCCGGGATGACAAACTCTTCCCACTCCATGTGTTATGATTACATTACCCTTATATGGCCTGAGACTTCTTCCAACAGTATTTTAAAGGAAAAATGTTCAGTTGGAAAACCCCACTCACTGCATTTCAGGGAATATGGGAAATGCCACTCTAGCTGTTGGATTCACATCTATTAACAACAGGAAAATAATCTCATGAGATCATTTTAAGGCATTAATTTGGGCCTGGCATTCAAGCTCGGTATTCTGGTTATTTTTGGAATCCACAAAAGCTGGGTTTCCAAGTTTGTGTCCTTGCTTTTACTATCATCTTCTGAAGGGTTTTGGTATACATTTTCCACTCCTGAGCACTCACCGGATTGAAGGTTTCATTAAAACAACAACAAAAACAACAAAGCCATAAAATGGGGATGGAGTGGTGGCTCAGCAGCTAAGAATGCTGGTTGATCTTTCAGAAAACCCAGATTCTATCCCTAGCATCAATGTGGTGCCTCAAAAACATCTGTAGCTCCAGTTTTAGGGGACCTGGCACCCACTTTTAGCCTCTGGGATTAATAATAATAATAATAATAATAATAATAATAATAATAATAATAATAATAATAATAATAGCATAGGCTTCAGAGTTTTATTGTTCTGGCTGAGTTTCATAAAATAAAACTGGAAATGAAAAGGATAATTTTTTTCAAAGACCTTAAATTTTCTTCCAGAGTTCTATGGAAAAAAAGAAACAGAAAAGAGGACCAATGACTTCTAGTGAATCCAAACTTCTAAATTCTAGATCTTATTAACTTTCTTTTTTTTAAAAAAAAAAAAGAAGAAACAAAGGTTGGAGTATCTTTAAATGTTCCTCATATTTGTTCTTGAATGCTTCAGAAGCTCATGTTAAGGCTCAGGGTCAGTGTGCTGCTATTTCTCTACCAACAGAAGATTTGAGTACAAAGGTACAAGTGACAAGCAAACATCATATTTGACTTTGTTTTGGTCAAATCCTTTGATTTTTAATTTATATACAACAGAAACTGTGAGTTCTTCCCACAGAGAATGAGAGAAGCAGACTCTCTTTCCAACCTGCACTAGATATTCCACAGAAGTTGCTGTGAGTCTCACTGGCCAGAGAGTTTCCTAGCAACAACCATTAACTGATACACTTTCCCCACCGAAGGCTTCTTGAGTCTTTTTTTTTTTTTTGGTGGGGGGCTTTGTTTTGAAGTAAGGCAATCGAGTCTCCTCACAAAGGGTGAAGTGGAAAATACCTAATTACAACCACTGCGCCATAGAGAACACTCAGAACTTATTGGTATGTTATAATTTAAAACTTCATATTCATATGCCTCATTCTTAGGCCTCTCACAGCCATAGCTGCAGTCTTTGATTTGCTAAGCTGGACTATTTTAGATGTGATATGTGTGTGTGAAGGTATGTAGTAGCTGTTCCTCTGTCGCTGGCTTGTTTTACTTAGCATAAGATCCTCCAAAGCTTGCCTTATAAAACATGCAAGGGTATTTTGTGCCTCAGCACTGTAGTGTTAGATTATAAATAATCATTAAATCTGAAACAAGACAAACTAACCCCAATAATTAGTGAGAAGATCACTACTAATAAAAAATCATTGCCAAAGCACTAAAAGCTCTCTTGTTTTTCACTACAGATGTATAGAGAGTTTCAAAAGCATCCTAGCAGATGCTTCTGTAGTACACTGGAGGTTTAGAAAAGTAGCGAAACTTGCAATGCTTTGTTTCTTTGTAGACTCTACCAAGAGCAGTCTTCACAGTGCTTGGTTTTTTGTTTTTTGTTTTTTTTAAATCATGTATCCTCCAAAACAGAGTAAGCCTCCTTCCTATCATTTGGTGGCTTGTCATATTCCTTTCTAAAACTGGACTAACTTCTACTGTCTTATCCTTTGCACTGTCAAGGTTGTATATTACATCTCAGAATTCCTTTAATATCAAGTATGTAGTCAGTATCACTTCCTCACAAACAAACCTGTTCTTTCCTGTCAATCATTTTCTGCATTTATAGCAATAGATTATTCTTCACTAAATTGCTCTGGCTGTATAATTAGTGTCTTTCAAACAGAGACTCAATCAACAATCCTGTAGCCAATTGTTTATTCTATAATTCGAAGTAGATTCAACTCAAAGGCTTGTGAGACACGGAGAGGAATTAATTGCGGCCTAAGATATTGCTAAAGCTCAAACTCCCCTAGGGCTCAGGTACTCCGTGACAGGGTTTGATCTACTGAGAACACTGAATGGGCCTCTGTTCAGAAACGAGAGCACTATCTTGGTGCACCCTGAGCATCTCTCTTTAAGCCAAGTGCTCAGACCTAGAAAAACTGATGGGAAAAACAGCTTGGACCAATGTATGCCCACAGCACCAAGATGGCTTAATTTTCAGCATGACAATAGCAACCCACAAGCCCCTTTTGGGCAGGATAAGTTGCCATGATTTGAGAACCAAAAAGTGCCAAAAAGTGTAAATAAATATGTTACATTTTAAGACACCAATATATGAGGACTTGACTTGCTGACTATAAAAAGAACATTAAATGTACCTCAACTAACAGAGTCCTACTGTTTATACCATTGAAAACTCATTAAAGTGGTCATTATCTTTTCTGAATTCTATCCAGGAGGTGGAGCAGGAAATGTTAGCATAGGAAAAAGTTGTTTTTCGTAGATATCAAGAACTAACCAGGAAAATTTATCATGAAAAGGAAAGCAAACACAATGGTCTTAGTTTAAGTCCCATCCTGTTTATTATCAACTCATAGAACTTGCCTTGGCTACAAAATGAAATTGCCACACCTCTTCCCTGAGCTAATAAAAATTAGAGAAAAGTACAAGAGCTCCACAATTGGGCCATATTGAGATACCGCTGACATAGACCTCTTTTTTTCTGGTCCTTGTTAAACATTGTCCTTTTGGGGGGGGTGATAAATCCCCATTCAAATTAGCCAGATAAAGATGTTGACCACAAAGTTACTAAATTCTAATTCCAATCTGAAACAGCCTACTCTAGCTCATGGGAACCAAAACCAAGACACGAATCTCTCTTTTAAAATACAGATTTATTTTATTTTTATTTGTGTGGGTAGTGGAGAGGCATTGCACAAGAGTGCAGGTGCCTGCTTGGATTAGGGGCCTTGGATCCTCCTGGATCTGGAGATACAGGTGCTTGTAAGCTGCCAGATGTTGGTACTAGGACCAAACTCAGATCTTGTGCAAGAGCCGTACAGCCTTTTAACCACTGAGCCATCTCTCTGGCCCCATACAAACCACTCTTTATTTTTCCCATGAAGTATTCACCCTTCTTGTACTAAATCATATAAGAGAGAAACTAAAATTAAACAAGAAATCGCCTCTCAAATGAGACCTGAGCTACATCATCATTCTCCCATTTTTTAGAAGTACATTTCATTTTATTTTGTCTTATTTGAACACTAGGCATTCCGAGGACCTTGCACATCCTGGGAAAACTTCTTACTGGTGAGTTACATCAACAGTCACACTAACAGTCATACATTATCATTCTTCAGCTCACATATATAAAAAAGAACACAACATTGGGGCCAATGAGAATTATGTACAGATTTCCTATCATTTATATCAAGGTGATGTGGGTACTAATTGCCTGTAGTTTGGCTTCACACAATATATACACAAAGCTAAATATATGGTACCTTGTAAATATATACAAATTGTATGTGCCAATTCAAAATGAAAATAAAATATGATTCAAAAACCAATTTACAGTTTAATTAGAGCCAGAGCCTTGGAGAAAAGCACACTTAGTTCCTTAAATAACACCATTTGAAAAAAAAATAAATGCAGAGGTTTCTTAAGCCCAAATCACTGGATGCCAAGTGAAGATTCCCATATTAGCTTTACTTTATGTAAACATCTAACTAGAAAATGGAAGAGCATGGGCTGCTGGCAGAAGAAAGTCTTTCCTCACTATAGTCTGCATTTTCCATTTCTGACAAATGATTTGGGGCATGGGGAAGACATGGATGTATTCTCTGGTATCATTGTCTTTTACTGGAAGAGAAACTGCATGATTTGAGTAAAACATGCACAGTTAGAAACTGACTTTTCCAGACATGGAAAAAACTTGAGTGGAAAAATGGTCCCCTGATCCCTACAGAGCATTGGAGATAAAGACTTTAGCTTCTGCAGACTTTATGGCCAATGAGCTGTATAGCTGAGATTCAGATGCTTCTTTAACTTGGTAGTAATGTGAAAGGTAAGTGTCTTTCCTTATTTTTTTTTCCTTATTTACACATTTTGGTTATATCTAAAAAGGGATATTGAACCTTTGTAGGTTGGCCAACTGCCTCAATTTGGAGGGATCAAAGTAGGAAAACTAATTTTTTTAAGTAGTTGAATTACATTCCTATTTTAGTTCAGGTGCAGCAATAAACTACGATCTTGAGGTCATTTGCCAGCTTGAATCTCAATTTCTTATCTGAAAAGCTGAGCCAGGGAACTAAGTCAATGGTTTTTCATGCCTTTGTCTTCCACAACAGCCATAAGATTAATAAACACAAGAATTTTTAATGGACAACTGAATTTTTCACTTTCTTAAAAGGGTACATTAGAAACAGGACTTTATTATCACAAAATTCTTGAATGGATTCCATGGTTGTAAACAACCACAAGTCTTTTTTTCCAAATCTAGAAGCAAATTTACCATCAGTTATAATAATTTTTAACAAAATTATCTGAAACTTTTCTTATTGTTGCTATATACACATATGTACTATAAATTATTGTTGAGAACTCAGTGACTATTTCTAAAACATTTATAACATCAATATTGCCAAATTGTGAAAACTGAAGTATATAGACCAGGTCTGGCTTTGTATCAACCTATTATTAAAAGCCTGAAGACTTTTTCTTAACTAAAACAGGAGAGTGCTGAAAATATATGGCCTCCATTATTTTAGTTAAATTACTAAATGGTAGGTTGGGAGAGGGGAGGAAAATCCACTGTTGGCCAAAGGAGATCTTGTATCTCCATTCCAGTTTGGTCCTGTGCCTTTTATGCTTTTCTGAGGTCAGAATGGGAAAACTGTTTTAAGGCACTTCGATTTTTGACATTTAAACATGAACACAAATGATTCATTCTTGTCCCTCATCTATGCATAGTCTGCGGTCACTTCATCTGAGTGTCTGTCTGTATGGGTGGATGTGTGTGGAGGGGTTGCAAAGGAAACATAACGAGTGATGTGAGCCCTGATGGAGGTCTGGAATGAAATACCTGAAAACCAGTCACCTCCGGCTCCAATCTATAACCTCCACAGAATTGGCTGGCTTAGCTCAATATTCTCTGAAGAAATTTCTATTTGGAAGATGAAATTGAAGTGCACTTATAAATTGGTCTTCTCTGACAAAGAAAGAGATTTTTAGTGCTTTCTTTAAAAGCTATAAGTGGTTTTTCCTAACAGGTAACAAATCATAGAACACTATTATCCAAACCTAGCCAGGCTCCATAGCCTTGTGCATGAGATGGAATGTCTGCTCATTTGCTGTTTTCACCATTCTTGGTGTCTGATCCTATTGATTTTATAGAAAGAAGAAAAAGAAAAAATTAATTGACTAACCCTTATTGATTCAGGTGTCTGTGTGGATGGCTTCAGCCCCACTTCAGTCCTTATTTTATCATGTGCACCGCAATGTATGACTATTCACTTCAGAACTGTTCAACCTCAAGTTTCGGTGGCACCTGCAAATTCTTGCCACACTGTCAGTCTCTAATGGTATATTCATATGGTATGTTGTGTAACAGGGATCCTCTGATTCCTCCCCCAACCCCCGAGAGATGGAAAAACAAGAACGAAATCAAATTTGGATAAAGAAAAATTGTCCGAGTGTTGTCAGAGAGCTTTTTCTCTGTTGTGAGGGAGCCTTGTCAAAGTCTGACTCATGATAGAGACTAGCAGTTTGGAGTTAATCTATATAGCAGTCAATATGCCTAAATAACGCAGTAGGAATGACAAATACACACACTACGCAAGAATATCCCATGACAACCACTTCAGTGTGTGTTCATAGCTCTCAAGATGAAATAAACAATAGAAACAACTTAAGAGAGAAACTCATTTCCTTCAGACTTTCAGTGCAATGAGTTGGAAAAGTTGTGACAAAGAAGAGTAGCTCACATCATGTGGCCAGAAAGCAGAGAGAACAGGCAAGTTTCCCCAACACACTTAGAGCTGTGCTTTACTGATGTCCTACTAGATGGTCTTCAATCCAGTCAAGTTAAAGAGATTAACCCTTGCTTGGTATTGTCTTGTTCACAATAGGACAAGTGCTATTGAGTTTCTCAAAAGCCTAGATGGCACTGATATTTTGAAAAAGCCAAAAGACATTTGGGCTAATTTAGCTGGATTTTGCTCCAGATCCTATTCAGTTCTAAAAGTGGCTAACTAGGGTTTTTTAGAAATGCAGTCTGGCTAGTAAGTATCAAAAAGAGACTATCATTACTGAGGCTAGTACACACCAAAAAGAGGATAGCAGTACTGAACAAAAAGGCCAACTATTTGAGAGAGGTTTTGCTTATAAAATTCAATCTGCTATGATTATTATTTTTTATTTATTATGTATACAGTATGCATCTGATCACATTATAGATGGTTGTGAGCCACCATGTGGTTGCTGGGAATTGAACTCAGGACCTCTGCAAGAGCAGTCAGTGCTCTTAACCACTGAGCCATCTCTCCAGGCCCCTCTGCTATGATTATTAAAAAAAATAAAGCAGTATGTAGTCTTCTAAAAGGGATATATGCCCAAGTTCTAAGCATTGGCTATTTATTCACCACAGCATTTTCTACTCAGAGATTTGTCTTTGATAAAAACTATGGAGTAAATTTGAATCATCCTTTTATCTGATGCTGTCCAGTGAGGTGGAATGAAGCACAGGGAGCACTCAGCTCTTATTTTACAGGTTTTGCACAAATTATCACATTGATTATCACTGGAGTGTGACTTCATGTGCCTGGAGTGAAGTACCTTATGTCCTAGTTAGGGTTTCTATTGCTGTGATGAAACACCATGGCCAAAGCAACTTGGATAAGAAAGGCTTTATTTGCCTCATGTGTCTACATCACTGTTCATCACTGAAGGAAGTCAGGACAGGAACTCTCACAGGGCAGGAACCTGGAGGCAGGAGCTGATGCAGGCCACGGAGGGGTGCTGCTTACTGGCTTGTTCCCCATGACTTGCTCAGCCTGCTTTCTTATACAACTCAAGATCATTAGCCAAGGGTTGGACCCACTCACAATGGGCTGGGTCCTCCCCATGAATCACTAATTAATAAAATGCCTTACAGGCTTACCAAAGCCTGATCTTATGGAGGAATTTTCTCAATTGAGGCTCCCTCCTCTCTGATGACTATACCTTGTGTCAAGTTGTCATAAAAGTAGCCAGCACACCTTATCTCCCGTTGCATCTTCAACAGAATGCATAGTGAATGGAACAAAATATGTACTCAATAAATATCTGTTGAAGGAGTGACTGAATCACCCTATAATATAGAGCATATGTTATATGCCTATCCATGTTATAGGTGAAGTAACATTGCAGAACAGGTTAGTGACTTGCTCAAGGTCATGCAGCCAACTAGCACTGATGCTAAGCCTGGAGCCTAGCTCTATAGGTTTCAAAACTTCAGAATGAGACTGTACTTCTGGGGATCATTTGTGTAGTTTGTTAAAACCCGAGGGCTTTTTATTTTGCAGGTGCCTTAAAAATGTATTTATGCGATGTGACTCTGGCACTAAGTGATAGACAGTCTCTGGGATCTACTTATCCTATCTGTCTATAAAACAAGAGAACACATGAGTCTAATATGATTCTTGCACCTGAGAGCCTTATACTCACCAAAGAGGCGCTAAAGATGGAGTCCAGTGAACTTAGATCTATCAGGGAGTTGAGAGTAAGCAAGCCCAGGAATATCATCACGGGTACATTTCTCAATAGTGGGAGGAAACTTCCAGCTGGAACCTTCCCTTAGTAATCCAGAAAGGTTGTTTTGCAGGCTGCTCTAAGTTGCAAAGTGGCTCTGGGAAAATTCTATTGTCGCCATATTCTAGACACTTTCTGGCTACAAGGTGTGTACCGCATGTTTTTTGCTTACCAGCTAACTCCTCTCTCTCCACCTTCACTGGTGGCACATGGCACACCAACTTTAGCCTTGTGCTCCACGACTGGTAGTGGAGAGTGGATAAGCTTTTGTTTTGAATTCACTGGAAACAGCCTCTTTGGCACACACCATTGATATTTTTAGAGATGAATTTCCAATTGTCACTTTTTAAAAAAGCAGCTGTAGATATTGATAGCCCCAGACACTTGAGTTTCCTTGGCAGCAGCTTTTTAAGTATTCAGTTCATTTCCATGGCAGGGTCTTTTGTCTTTTCAGGACTGGATTAGCTCCGACACCCTAAAGTGACATATTGTTTTCTTGAAAACCCAAATACGGGTTGAAGGCCCTTGTAAATTACTTCCTCTTGTTTCCTTCAGCCAGTAGCTTGTTTAAAGTGTACTCAAATGGAAGATGTCAAGAGCATTTAGTCTGTTGTCCCTGCCTTGGTTAGCATGGTAAAAACTCAACTACAGGATGACCAAGAGACGAAAACTCAGATAAAATCAGAGACAGCTCCTCATGCACCTGCTGACTGGCGCACTACACTCACTCTGCAGAAAGAGGCACTTTGTGAACTCCCCTGTGGAACATAGTTCCAGCTCCCAATCTCTTGTCACTTACCGGAAATTTCGAATCAAGGAATTGTGACCCTTTCTGCGAGCTGCATTGTTGAGCAGGATCCTCAAATTAGACATCATCTTCTTTTGCTAGTGCAAAAGGGGATTCTATGATCCAGAGAGCTGCACAGCCAGTCAGGCAGTGGGGGCCACTGGAAAGCTAAGAGTGCTTTCAGTTGCAGAGAGGGAGCAAAGGTCCTAGCACCCTTCTACTGCCTTATCAGATGAACCTGGTTAGAGATAGAGCAGGGCAAGGTGCAGGGGCACTTGAACTTTAAGCCTAACTCCAGTGTTGTATTTTAAAGAAAGAAATCCTAACTCTTTCAGACCCCAGCCTCTTCGTTGTTCACAATGTACTTATGCTGTCACTTGCTTATATAAGATCAGTTGACAAGTACCCATTGAGCATATAATATATGCAAGGCACCACCGTGCCGGCTGCTGTGAAGGTACCCAGAAATAACTCATTCAGAAAATGTAAATTGGCAGTACAAAACCCCAGATGGAGATATGACAGCCCTGAGTATTCCTGTTGATTGCACTTTCCTACCTAGCACTCCCATCCTTTCCACAAAAACAAATAGAAAGAGGGTGGATTCAAAGTTGGATTTCCATGACAGAATGTTAGAGAGGCATAGAGGTATAATTGAAAGCTCTCAGTCCCAGGGCTCCCTTTATGTCTTGCACAGAATAGGTGTTTAATAAGTCAGTAGGCATTTATTGATTCTGGTGTGAGCTTACGTTGAGTACCACTGCTTCCCCAGCAACTCCTTAGGTCACTGAGGTCCATCGTTTCACATTCACTCATTTATCCAGAGCTTGAAATCATCTAGTTTCAAATTCTCATCTGTGTCAGACATCAGGGTAGACTAGAATTTCAAAACAGGAAGTGATCTCATCTTTGCGGAGTTTAAGATTTCAACAAGGATGATAGCATTTATAAACAGTATTACTAATAAAGCCCATATGAAAAGTCCAGATAAAGTTGTCCCGAATAACACAGAAGAGGAAAACCATTAAGCCAGGAAGGGTGGAAGACTGGGGAGGAGTAAAAGTGGAGGCAGCTGACTCCTCTTTTCAATTCATACTACTTAGCAAACTCTGGTTATTATAATAATGGTTAGGCTATGCAACATATCCAGTATAAAGAAGTTTATTTGGGGGGAGGGGAAGGGGTGAGGAGTTAGGGCGAGTGATTGGACATGTAGACAGACAGTCAGACAACAGAAAGACAGACAGACAGACAGACAGACCATGAGGGCAGAGAAGAACAGAGAGAAAATGTGAGGACAGACCAGACAGAGAGCAGATAGAAAGAGAGAAGAGACTGAGAAAGCTAGGGAGGCTGGCAGGGGTCTCTTAATCTAGAACACACCTGGGGTGCACCTGGTGGTGGCAGCAGGTGATGACATAAGAGGTGGCTAGGACTCTAGAGGCAGGCTAGTTGAATCACCTGTGAACTAACACTGGTATCCCCTTGCTAGAAGTTTATAGAATACCCCCAGGAAATGTCGTTTGAAAGTCAGCTGCAGTTGCTTCAGGAGCAGAGATGGTTATGAGATCATCATTGATACCGCCAGGGTAATAAATCTTGATGCTCTTCCTTTCTCCTTATGGAGAATCATTTTGGATGAACAGAGAGCAAATTGAACTTCGAAGCATCTGCTAAATGTTATGTTCTGGGAAGGGCCCTCCAGGCAGAAGCAATAGTTTGTAATGGCACAGAAAAGAAAGTAGAGGGTGAATGGGCCAAGTAGGGGGATAGATAGCTGCTTGTTTGAAAAAGCAGTAAAGTTCCTTTGAAGTGGAAAGGCAGACCAGCTGGACAGGTCTCAGGGACCGAAACTATTCTCCTAATGCAATGAGGGAAATTGTATGCTCTTGTGGAGTCTGAAGAGCATGTGCCGCTAGAAGGCTCACAGCTTCACCCCCATATTGTCAGTAAGTTGTGCTATCCATGCAAACAACTCATCAAAGCAATGTTTGGGCAAAAAGGCAAGGCTTGTCCGTAGTTTTCTGCTAGAGAGTGCGGTCAGCAGTTTAGAAAGCAACCCACCAGCCCTTCTAATTTTGAAGAAATAGAAGGCCAAAGTTAGAGGGGGTTAAGGGAACTGAAGCTACCACAGAGACAGGCCTAGAGGAGTTGCACCACAGTTGGAACGGTACTAATATCTATTTCACTGAATCTCAAAAGGCAAGCTATTTCAGTGCAACGGAGAAGTACATCAAAACTAGCCCACTTCTGCTAATACAACCATACAAGGAGCATTTTACCTTAAAGGCTTTTATGTTTATAGTAGTTACTTGTTGCATTGTTGCCACAAAACACCAAGAGGAAGCAATTTAAGGAATAAAGGGATTGTTTTGTCTTACAGTTTGAGGGGTGACCATCATTATGTTGACGATGGCATGACCACAGGAACCTGAAATAGCTGGTCCCAGTGCATCCACAGTCGGGAAGCAGAGAAAGATGAAGGCTGATGCTCAGCTTATCTTCTTTTTTTTTTTTTTTTTTATGTAGTCAAAGACTCAAGTCCTGGAAATGATATAGCTCACATGCAAAGTGGGCTCAAATAACCTAATTTAGACAGTCTATCTGACAGACCCAGAGATTTGCTTCCATGCTAGTTCTGAATGTCATCAAGTTGAAAATGGAGATTTACACTCATAGTGTTCATCCTCAGAACTCATCCATATGCTCGTTGCTCCCTCCATCTCTCTGATTTTAGCCTCAGCTGCCTTCTTTGGCTCTCTACCTTTCTGTTTTTTTAGACATGCATGCATGAATGAAATAGTCATGCTAAATCCCTGTTCTGGGTGGGCTTTGAGAAATACCGTGATAAGCAGGGAAGACGAGTCACTGTCTATGTAAGTCTTCATGATTTGAAATTACTGAAGAACACAACTCCTGCCTCTGCACATATATTCTAACCGAGTCCAAGCGGCTTGTCACTTATTCTTTCGCTGCAGGGCACATGAGACACCGACTGCCCTAGCTTGGCCTGACTACTGTGTGGTATTTGACGGGTTTCCTAAAGGAAGTATTGTTGATCTTTGGTGAATTGCAAGAATTGGGGGCTTTGCACAACTGTAGAGAACTGTAAAGGATCTTACAGCAAAGCAAGGAAGCTGAGTGCAGACTCAAAGGAAGGAACAAGTAGTACACATGACAGTCACAAATGGTCATACCAGGAAGGATGGATATACTCCCCCAACTGTCTGTCTAAATGACGGTCTACCACCAAGCATACCATACATACCATGATGTATGTGTCCTGTTTCTATTCTCCCAGTGTCCCCTTCAGCACACTCACAAATTTTATCCACTTTATAATTCAAATTTTCTGCTTAAGAACAAATGGCCCAATTTTACTTCCCTGCCCCTTGGTTGGTGGTGGTGGTGGTGGTGGTGGTGGTGGTGTTGGTGGGGCTGGTGGTTTTTGAGACAGAGTTTCTCTGTGCAGCTTTGGCTGTCCTGGACTCATTCTGTAGACCAAGGTGGCCTCAAATTCACAGAGATTCCCCTGCCTCTGCCTCTGCCTCCCAAGTGTTGGGATTACAGACATGTACCACCAACTGCCCGGGCACCCACCTGCCCCTTAGCTGTGAAGTATGTTTAACACAAGCCTCTTAACAGTCTTCGGTTGGAATTCATTTACTTTGCTTCAGTGCATAGCAAGTTGGCCATCAATGTAGCCAGTATCAGTGGGTTTCCCAACTCGGTTTCCTTTCTATCCTGCTTCTACTTTCTAAGATCTTGTGCTTGCTAGTTTTATGTCCACTTGATATAAGCTAAAGCCATCTGAGAGGAGGGACCCTCCATTAAGTAAATACTTCCATAACATCAGGCTGTAGACAAGCCTGTAGAGCAGTCGTTCTCAACCATGAGCCATGACTCCTTTGCAAACCTCTATCTCCAAAAATATTTACAGTACAATTTATAACAATAGCAAACTTATAGTTATGAAGTAACAGTGAAGATAATTTTGTGGTTGGAGGTCACCAAAACATGAGGAACTGTATTAAAGTGTAGCAGCATTAGGAAGGTTGAGAACCACTGCTTTAGAACACTTGTTTTTAATTTTTTTAAACTATTTTTATTTTATTTATTCACTTTACATCCTGGTAATAGCCCCACCTCCTTGCTTTTCTCCTGGTCCCACCTGCCTTCCCTCTCCTCCCTCCCCAGTTCTGGAGAAAAGAGAAGCCACCCCCCCCCCAAGCTCATCAAGTTGCTTCAGGGTTGGGTGTGTCCTTTTCCCCTGTGGCTTGGCAAGGTAGTCTCCCAGGGGGATGCGATCAGAAAGCTGGCAACAGAGTCCATGTGAGGGACAGCCCTTGCTCCCCTAACTAGGAGACCCACATGAAGACTAACCTGCCCATTGGCTACATATGTGTAAAGGGGGGCTAGGCCCAGTCCACACTTGGTCTTTTGTTGGTGCTTCAGTCTCTGCAAGCAACCTCTGGGCCTGGTTAGTTGGCTCTGTTGGTCTTCCTTGTCCCCTCCAGGTCCTTCTATCCTTCCCCCAACTCTTCTACAAGGCTTCCTGCAGTTTGCCCAATGTTTGGCTGTGAGTCTCAGCATCCATTTTGATCTGCTGCTGGGTGTAGCTTCTCAGAGGACAGTTATACTAGGCTCTCATCTGCAAGCATAGCAAAGTATCATTAATAGTGTCAGGGGCTGGCTCTCTCCCGTGGGATGGGTTTCACATTGGGCCAGGAATTGGTTGGACATTCCCTTAATTTCTGCTTATAGAGCACTTCTTAGTTAGTGATTGATGTGGGAGAGCCCAGCCCATTGTGGATGGTGCCATCCCTGAGCTGGTGGTCCTGGGCTCTATAAGAAAGCATGCTGAACCTCTCGTAGCCAGGATTGGTTGGTATCCCTTCTCAGAGAAGGAGAGGGACTGGGGATGGAGGGGGCATGAGGGTGGGACTGGGAGGAGAGGAGGGAGGGAGCTGGGATTAGGCTGTGAATTGACTAAATAAAAGAAAAAATTTTAAAAATAAGAATATTAACTTAAAAAAAGAAGAAAAAAAGCAGACTGAGCAAGCAGTGGGAAACAAGGCATAAATAGCACCCCTCCATGGTTTCTATATCAGCTCCTCCCTTCAGAAATTCTGCCCTTTTCGAGTTCCTGTCCTGACTTCCTTCCATGATGAACAGTGATAAGGAAGTGTAAACCAAATTGTCCTGCCTTCCTTCAGCCAACTTCCTTTTGGCATTTCGTCATAGGAATAGAAGCCCAAACCAAAACAGATCTCTGTCTTGGTGTCTGCTTTTTGGGGGAATTCAGTCTTAACCCAAGTCTATCTTTCCAACATTTCAATGCCCTGATTCTATTGCCTTACTTTAAAATTTAGAGGTTAAACCATTCTATCATTGACTTTGAAATTATCGGTGTCACCATCTTGGTCTCCCATACATACCACTCATTCTCACGTTTACACAAGTTTCAATGACTGGTAAATGCTTAATAGCTCACTCTTTAAAAATAAAAGGTTCTGATTCATAGCACTGCTTTATTTGTGTCATATGAATATTCTTAAAACAAGCAACTTCAAGCTATGGACGTGACTTCAATAATTGCAGAGTTTGGGAAAATGAAGTGAAAAAAATTGGTCCTGCAAGCTGCTTTGAGCAGGTATCATCGGTACACTGCCACTTGCAACCAGTTCCCATCCTTTGTCTCAAGGCTTGGAAGGTATTACTGAAGCCACACTGTCGAGAGATTTGGAAACCAGATCAGGGAGTTAATGGCTTAATCTGTAGCCAACAAAAGATTATTAAAGCTTTAAAATGGGGTAGCCAAGAGGACATACATCTTCTTCATTGTGTATTGAAAACATTAATCTGGTACTATCTTTTGAAACATGTAGTAAGAAGAAAAGTGGAGGCTAAAAGTAATGAGGTTGTTGTAGGGTAAGAAGGAGCTGAGCATATGGATGGGACTGTAAAAGCAATATAAAACAAGAGGATAAGTGCAATATTGACTTAGAGAATCAAACTCGTCTTTGGATAAAATTGATCAGATATTGAGAGAAGAGGTATTGAGAAGTTAATGAGATGCCATGTTTTCACATTTGTACTACGACTTTGAGTCTAAAATTCCAAACATCCAAATATTAGCACCAAGAGTATAAAGAATGCTCAATTTCCTGGCATTTTCAGCTTAAAGGCCTCAGGTATGAATATGAAGTATTTCTGTGAAGTTGCTGTCATGTTCCCTAATCAAACCCAAGCACCAAAAAGGGAATCAATGTGATTTTTAAAAACATATGAAAAGAGTGATGTAGAAAATCAAATGTGACTGCTGCCTCAGTTACTGAGGAAGGTGAGTTTGGCCCAATCACAAGAAACTCTCAGAGTCTGCTCTAAAGTTCTCTCTCTCTCTCTCTCTCTCTCTCTCTCTCTCTCTCTCTCTCTCTCTCTCTCTCTCTCTCTCTCTCTCTCTCTTTCTCTCTTTCTCTCCCTCCCTCCCTCCCTCCCTCTCCCCACACCCTCCGTGTGTGAGAGGCAGAGACAGACAGATGGTGGGAAGGAGGGACGGAGGGAAGGAGAAAGAGAGAGAGAGAGAGACAGAGAGAGAGAGAGAAGTTATAGCCCTTTGGGAAGGTTCAGCATGCTAGTCATACATGAAGCAATATCTAATAAGCTAGTAGCTGAGATGGGTAGAGGTGTCTCAGTGGTTCAGTGCATTTGTTTCTCTTACTGAGAACCCAGGTTTGGTTCCCAGGGCTCACGTGTTGCTCACAACTGTCTGTAACTCCAATTCCTGAGGAACTAATGACCTTTTCTGATAGCCAAGGGCACCAGGCAAGCACATGCTATATAAATGTGCATACAGGCAAAACACCCATAAGCATACAATAAAAAGGAAATAACTATTTTTCAAAGAGTACAACTTTTAGATCTGTTACTGATTGTGTTAATACTTTTATGGCTTGTTCCATGGTATCGCTATATATTTTAGAAATCAGGGCCAGCCAGATGGCTAGGTGATTAACAACATTCCCTACTCTTCCAGAAGATCCAATTTCAGTTCCCAGAACTCCCTTTGCATGGAGCTGCCTCTAAGTTCAGCTTCAAGAAATCCAGCACCCTCTCCTGGCATCTGCAGGAACACACACACAGGTGCACACACACGTGCACACACACGTGCACACACACACACCTTTCCACATACATATATAAGAATCAATCTTTATAGAGTCTTAGAAATTATAGCATTTGCATTCAGTGCATATCTAGATCTTAAAAGTTTTGGGATGCTATACCATAAGCTGGATTTGAACATAAAAGTTTTGTTTTTATTGTCTTAGATGATGTGAGTGGGGAGCAACCTTAGAACGAGGCTATGATTGGCAGTTTTAGAAGGAGAGTATGAAGCTTACTCATTCATGACCTTATTAAATTTCAACACTAGTCAACCTTATAACCGTTCCTACCATCGAGCCCCCTTGCAATGTAAAGCAGTAAATGTCTTTACTATTTAAAGCATTCTGAACTTGGAGTTTTTTTTTTTAATTGTGCTCTGCTGTCAAACACCATCACACAAAATTAGCTTAGTATTTGAAAGGTTATTTCTCATATTATAACACAGAAATAGCAAAAATCATTCCAAGAGATGTGGATTCTGGTATCCTCATTAGCAAATGGAAAAGCAATACTCATACATTTTAATTTTTGTTTAAATTAAGGTATGTGATCTCTGATGATTTATTTAATTTTTAATTATGTATTTGTGTATATGTCTTGGGGAGAGAGACAGACTCGTGTTTTTGTATGTGAGCATGTGTTCATGCGCATGTATGCAGGCCCCTATGAAGTTCAAAAGGAGGCAGTGGATCTTCCTTGAATTGACTGCTGTGGGTTCTGGGAACCAAAGTTGGGACCTTTTTAAGAATCGTATGTGCTCTTAGCCACTGAAAAACCTCTCCATCCTGATGTGTTCTATTCTGGATTACAAACTGAAAATCAGTATATCACAAACTTAACTTTGTTCTGTACGCGTGAATTTTAAGGCCTCTCTAAATGTAAGAGTAGACTATTGAAGTACCTCACTATTCTTGTGTGAATTGTCCAGATTGGGTAATGATCACTGTAATCGGAGCACAGAACAGTTTCCATAGCATAATACAAACAGAACCATGCAGTTTATAATCTTTTGAGACTGACTTCTTTCTTTTTTTTTTTCTTTATTTTGTTTTGTTTTATTTTATTTTAATTTTATTAATTTATTCAGATTACAACTCAATTGTTATGCCATCCCTTGTATCCTCCAGTTCCTCCCTCCCTCCCTCCCGCTTTCACCCTATTCCCCTCCCCTAGGTCTATGACCAAGGGGGACCTCCTCCCTCACTATATGGTCATAGGCTATCAAGTCTCATCTTGGTAGCCTGCTTATCCTTTCTCTGAGCGGCATCAGGCCTCCTCACCATGGGGAAGTGGTCAGAAATGGGGCACCAGAGTTCATGTCAGAGTCAGAGACTGGCTTCTTTCAATCAGCATAACATTTTCAAGATTTATAATTTATCCATATTATTGTACTGTCACTACAGTGCTCCTTTTTATTGTTAAGCAGTGTCTCATTGTGGGGATATATCAGTTTATTTCTTAATTTCTTCCATTAAGGAACATTTCAGTTGTATCAAGATATCAATGAGCTTATCAATAGATCTTCTGCAAACACCTATGTGTAGATTTTAGTAAGAATATAAATATTATTTATCTAGAACAACACTTATAAGAGAATGGCTTCATCACACAGTAGATAGAAGCTTAACTTTGGAAGAAACCATCAGTGTCATAAGAAACACAAGGAAGTGCTCGCTTCGGCAGCACATATACTAAAATTGGAACAATACAGAGAAGATTAGCATGGCCCTGAGCAAGGATGACACGCAAATTCGTGAAGCTTTCCATATTTTTAGGAGGTCCCCCTTGGTCTTAGACCTAGGGGATGGGAATAGGGTGAAAGGGGGATGGAGGGAAGAACGGGAGGATACAAGGGATGGAATAACAATTGAGCTGTAATCTGAATAAATTAATAAAATTTAAAAAAAAAAAGAAACATGAGGAAGGTCTAGTTGCCACACATCCTTCTCAATATTTGATATTGTCAGTATTTTTTCTTGGTGATAATAATTTGTATTTCACCAAAGGCTAATAATGTCAAGAAAATTTTCCTATGATTAGTTGTCAATCACATATCTTTTTTTGTGACATATGGGTTAAATCTTTTGCAAAAATTGACTTGTTCGCTGGGCATGGTGGCACATACCTGTAATCCCAGCACTAAGGGAAGTAGAGGCAGACAGATCTCTGTGAGTTCGAGGGCAGCCTGGTCTACAAAGTGAGTCCATGAAAACCTAGGCTAAACAATGAAACACTGCCTTGAAAAAAATTGACTTTTTTTTTTTTTTAGCATATATACACATTGCGTGTGTGCGTGCATGTGTGTATTTGTATTCTTGGTACAAGACTGTTGTTGGATGTAGCTTTTTAAAATTCTTAAGATGGCCTTTCAGAAATCAAAAACAAACAAACAAACTAACAACAACAAAATCCAAAACCATGTAATTTGTTCAAGTTTAGGTTATCATATTATTTTTTGTTTTCTAAAGGTTTTATAGCCTTACATTTTACATCCAATTCAGATTCATGACACATTCTTAGCTGTTTTATTTAAAGTTTAAGGTTCAGGTAGAGTTTCTCCAACACCTCCCCCCAAATATTGGTGTCTGATTTCCTTTTATTATGGCCCCTCTATATCCTAGGTAATAACCATGTGCTGGAGAATCCAGTAATTCTTAGTATCTTGGCAGTGCTTCATAAGCTGTATATAGCTTGGATGTGCATGAGAACTGGCAATAAGAAATAAAATTGAATCAAGAGAGTGAAAAAACCAAATTACCTATCATCTGGCTATATTTTTCTTTCCATGAATAAATATGTCATCCAAGGAGCTCATGATTTATAGAAAATCTGAAAATTACTGTTCAATTAACAGATGGTAATGGGACTTTGACTAAAAATATTGACTCAGGGATGTTTTCTTTCTACGTCACTGCTAAATATTTGTTCAAACAGGCAGGCCTTAGGGAAAACTGTGAAATCGGTAACGATTATCTCCACCCCCTTCCTCACCATACCCTCTCAACTGAGACATTTGAAAACCAAAGTTCTGCACAGTGTGAAATGCCGGTTGAGGGATTTAATTCTAACATTTCTTCTCTCTTGTGAAATAAAGCACATTACCATGGAAGTCACTTTCCCTTTATCACTTACATTGGCAGATCTTGAGTTTGGACAGAGCTATGAATTTTTCAGAGTTTAGATAGCAGCAGACGAATCTCAACCATCCTCGAGTGCTTTTTTGTTTTGTGAGCTGGTAAATTTCAACAGAGCAGACAAGATTATGAAATGCAGAGCACAATTTATGAGATCGGAAAAAGGCAAATAAGTATGGTCAGTGGTTCAAATTTAGGTCTGAGGCAGATGAAATGCAAAGGGCCAATTCTCTTCCAAGGATGCCTTTTGTTTGTTCATGATCCCACTCTGAGTTCTAGAGCCATCTCCTCTCTCATAGGCTGATTCCCATCCCACCCCTTAGAAGTTCAGAGGTCAAGTTGTGCATAAAGGAGATTTATTAGCACACCAATGGCTATTATCTGGCATTAAGCAAACAAGGACATCACAAAGGCTTAAAGTTCATCTAAGATCTAAGTGACTAAAGGACACTCCCATGGCCAGGATAATGGAAGCCCTGTGAGAACTTTGCCATTGGTTCCTGTTGACAGGGGCTTAATAGAAAAGCACTGTCTGGGTAATAATTTCCATGACCATATTCTCTCTTGGAGTCCAGATCACATGCTTTTGAATTCACTCAAACGGTATTGCTTCGAGAATGACCCCTTTCCCCATTTCCAGTTCTGGTTGATACTTGTCTCCAAACTCTTCTTCCTCTGCCCTGGGCTGCCTTAGGTCATAAGCAAACAAGGGTATTGCTTCGCCTTAAGTGAATGGTTTGCTGCAGCCACCTTTTCTTAAGGCTGTTCTACTGTTAATGACTCTGTTGCCTGTACAATGGAACATAAACAGATCTAGAAGATAGACTTTGTGAAAAATCTTTTGTATCCTATATGTAAGTTTGCATAGACCCTTGCTGAGGCTTGTTTCAATCTTTAATTTTCATTTCTTCAGTAAAGTTCAGTTGGACAACTTCTCTAGGGAATCAAGGAGTTTATGGCTATTCAGTCTCCCTGGATTGTTCCCCAGCATACTGCCACAGGGGTCACAGGGGAATTACTCTAAAGAGAACTGATTCAAAGGGTTGGGAGCCAATTAGAGATTGGAGAAACTCTTGTTGTACATGAATTATTCAGTCTTTCTAAGTCTCAGCTTCTTCCCCCAATTCCTGTTGGTAGCATTGTTGTGAGGATTAAATATAGTAGATCGTAGAGGGCTGTAGCACAGTGCCTGTTTTAACACTTGACAAATTTTAGCTTTGAAAATTATTAGTACAAGTATATAAGGTATATGGGGTATATGGGGTGATAACCCACCTCTGTCCCAATTCTAGGCAAATTTTAGTCATTTTCCTAGCAACAAATTATTGATGTACTCTTTTTTCATCTATTATCTCGGACTATTAAATGCTAAAAAGTACAACAAAGGTTACTTTTAAATTGAACTGCTACCCTTTTTGATTAGTTTAGACTAGTCAAAAATCAAAATGAAACAAATTCAATGTTTCTCAACGAGAAGTGGTGCCTCACTAACATGGATTTCTCCCCTATAAATGATGTGAAAACAAGGAATGTTGTTCTCACTCAGTACGTCAGCTGCCTAACATTGCAGGTTTCTAATCTCTTATTGCTCTTACACAACCCTGCCATGCTAATTAATCTATCTCATTTGAGATAGAAAGGAGATAATGTAATTAACGATTGTGAAGTGTTTCAAAAATACAAAGCATTCTATAACGCCACGAACAAATTTTTGCCTTCCAATATAATGTGGAAGTATAATAAAAATAGTTCACAAAATTAATTCACTATGAGCCCACAATTCTATTTTTCCAGTTAAAGGTTGCAGTTAAAGCCCATGTATTCAAAGTAATAAGATACATGAAAGCAATCCAGTCATTTTACAAACCAGGCTTTCCCCAATCAAGATCAAAAGACAGTAATGTGTCAAGATCACCTTCAATTTCTGATGTCACTGAGTCACCTATCCCAGAGTCCCTTTCTGTAATTAATGAATGTGCTGCTCACATCTCTCTTTGCATGCATTGGTTAGCCTTTAAGTGTTCCTCAACTATAATGAGGTTATGTCCAAATAAACTCATGCACTCAATATGCCTACTCTAGAGAAAGTTGGAGCTGAGCAACACAGTACACTGTAAACTGCTGGTTGTTTCCCTTTGCGATCATGCAGTTGAGTGAGCATTGTGGCTGGCTCTTAATAGCATGGGAGCTTATCAGACTGTATGATGTTAGAGGGGGGAAAAAGCTAAACATTAAATTTCATGTTCATTTTCTGTTAAATTTGTATTGTTTCATATCACTGTAAACTTATCAGTCTCAAGCTAAAATAGCTGTCACTAGCATCTATCTTTTTTCCTTATATGTACCCCAGATAGGAAGGATAACTAATTCGGGCAATCTGAGTTTAAGAAATGGGAGCAGCAAAAAGGGTAAGTGCAGTACTTAGTTAAAAAAAAAAAAAAACTACATGATGTACTTAAAGTGAAAGCTGTTTGATGGTTGCCCTATTATAATTCTAAGTGTAACAACACTTTAACCTTGCTATCCTTGCTCATCCAGTTTCATGTTTGAAGGAACCTGGGGATTTTTGTAGAAATCTACAGATGATCACCCCATGAAGGATGAAAAACCATAGTATTTTCATTGAAGGGCATGAACATGACCTTCACTCATGATTTAGGGCTACTCTAGAACCTAATTTACATAAAAGTATTTCACCTTTTTTACTGGAACCAAACTTTTCTCAACACTCTACTCTTTCCTTGTTTTCATCCTGGCTCTGCCCTTTGTTTTGCTAAAGTGATTTTGGCACCTGACATTGCTCCTTAACTCTATTAAGGTAGGGGTAATTAAAAGTTATTTGTGTTCAATTATTTGCTTATCTGCCTGTCTGATTGTGCTTTCTCTTTTCATCAATACCAATTTTAACTTCATTTAATCAAAGTGGTAAAATAATTAGATAGATAAGAGATTTAAAGTAAAACTGATTCCTCAACCTTGATAAGACCTTAACACCTCTTGAAACAACAACTTCCTTTATCATTGCCCCCTTTTAGATTCACCTTGATTTTTATATACATTTTATATTGGTCAAGAGGAGGTAGGTTGTGAAAGAAACTATGAAAATCAATCAATAAGAATGTCAAGATGCAAGTAAGGAAAGATGTTTCTGTATAACCGAATATTATAGAGAAATTCAATAAATACATACAATCTGGCATATATAAAGGTCTAATATTCAAAGAGGACCTGGCTTAGCATGATCCTTTGAAACAACCCATTGTTTAAAAAAAGGAAAATCTTACACAATGTATTTCTTTAATTCTTAATGTGAACGTAGTACCTTCCAAAGTACAATCAGGAGGTGTCTGTAGTCATGTTGTTTTAGACAGATGGATCCTGAATATCTTAATACAATTCTATTCTTCAGGGACACTGGAAAAGTATAGTGACATTCTCCAAAGTAGAAAAAGTGGGGAGAAAGTGAGGCATAGAAAATAACTTTGGAAAAAAAAAAAAAAGAAAATAACTTTGGTGTTCCTAATAAAAGCTCTTCCATCATGGATTGACACAAAAGGGGTTTAAATACACAGCCTCAGAATCTCACACTCAGTTCCCATTGTGTGTTTTACTACATAATCTTAGTGCTTCCTTCTATACCCCAGAGGGGGAAAAGGCCAGATTATGTACAGAGGACCCAGTGGATGCTCTCACCTAGGACTTTGAAACTTGGATCACTAAAGAATAGTTACTGGTGAGATGAGATTTACAGTATTGTTAACAGTAAGCCGTGTTGATTGTATCAAGTTCTTAGCCTGGTCTTGCCTTGACAACCAAGACCAGTGTACCTGTAGACAATGCAAAGACATCAACTGTATTCAGACCCTTCCTTCCTCAGTTTACTACCCTCACTCAGGCACTGCTCTTCAGAAGTTCTGTTAAGTCTGAGTTACTGTATGCTTTCTTACTAAATCATTTTCTTCCAAGAACTCTGACTAGTTATTAAATTAATCTGACAGAAAAAGCTGATAAAGGAATTATTTGACAGGTAGTAACATCCTTCTTCAGAAACACAGCAACAAACTAGCCCATCAGTTGCCTATAGGCACCTGCCATGCCCACCATATATCCAATTTAGAGAGAATAGTATGAAGGGCCCAAGGAATTCAATGACAACTAATAAAGTTGCTGCTCTTTATAATAAATAGCTTAATGGTGTAAAAAAAAAGTCATTTGCCTTAGTAGAACCGAGATAGTCAAATCTAAATTCAGACTTTGATCCAGTGTGCTGAAGAATTATAATATTGATGGCATTCACAGCCCTGAAAGATTTCAGAGGTGCATATTGTGGTATTATCTGGGTTAATTTGAAAGCTGAGAAATTGACATGGAAATATATGAGAGGATTTAGTAGGCCCCAGGAAAGCTGAATCCTTAATTCTCATGGAATCTTCCTGGCCAGATTAAGAAAAATCTCCTACCTTGCCTATGGAACTGTTGTTACCTTGATTGAAGATATTATTTCAGCTGAGGGAGTTGCCCTGCAATGTGGACCCAGTTCTCTTCATCCACGTCACATCCCTATCAGTTGTTAAATATAATATGACCCCAAAGAGGTTTTTGACTAACAAGGTCAAAAGCAAGGGAAATCCAACACATTTTGAGATTTCTAGCTTATTTTGAAAAACAAACAAACCTAGAAAATCTACATGGAGAAAGAGTAGGAGGATGCTTAATGAAGGCTGAGAAAGGCAATGTTAGATCGGTGTGGAGCTAACCCCTCAAAATTCCTTGTAGATTGGGCAGCTATCCTGAATCCAAGGTGTGCATAAGGCAGAGTGAGCATAGCTTCCCACTGGGCATTTTTTTCTTGGAAGGAAAGAAGATCTGAGGCACTAATCCATATACCTTCATGAATCGTGGTCAATGGTTCCAGAGAAGTAGAGGAAAGGAAGACATTGAAGGGTTGGGGGCAAGAAGATTTTGAGAAAAATGTAAATGACCTTCTCATAAGGTAAGATGCTTGATGGTCCTGTGCAAGTACGCTAGAAAACACACCATATGGACGCATCTTTACATCTCTCTTACTATTGCTCTTACATATTTCCAAAATAAACTATACTGATTCTTTAAAGATGTTACATTGCATTTTAAGGATATAAACATACTGTCAATGTCTCATATGTAAATAGTGGCTAAAAAACCCCCTAAGATTATATTGAAAGTCATGTTCATTGAAGTTTAGAAATTAGCAGAAATTAGCAGGGCTGAGTCAGCTCGGAGATGTACGTCAATGGCCAGACATTTAAAGTCCTAACTAGATGTGCAACGGAGCTGTGCCTTACTGTATAAAGATCTAGAATGCTGATGGTGGAAGGGGCATTCTTGAGAACAGGAAAGGGGGGAAGGAAGAAAATGAGAGGGACAACATGAAACTGCAAATACAAAACCCAGCACTCTGCAGTCTCAATTGTCTTGCTGCTGCAGAATAATAAAGATTTAAGAGGCCATTTAGTAGTGAAAGCTTCTTTTTAAAGAAGGGACAGAACATTCTTTATGAATTTCATTTACTTTCTTATACTGAGGATTGACACCGGTACCCTGTACATACTTAAGAAGCAGTCTACCACTGAGTTGGCTAATACCTAGCAATCTCTGCTTATATGAGTTTTCTAAATATGAGCTTTGAAAGAAGGCAGCACGTGGGTCCCCACTAGGGAAGTCTAAAGTGGTTGATATTGTTCCTCAGCAAAAATGTAGGCCGGGGAACAGACTTCATCCAAATGGATGTTCTCACTCAGGACTTTGCTCTTGACCAAAATATAAAGGGACAATGAAATTAGCAGTATGTTGAAAGCAATTGCTGTGCCTGGCACTGGCGTCCTATCCAGTTTGGTCCTGCAAGGCTGCCATTCTAGATGCCTGTCTTTCCTTTTTCTGAGCTCAGCCTGCTCATTGATTTAGTCTGTGTAGCTGATAGCTTCAAGTGGTAGGTACAGTGTTTATGAAATGCATGCACATGGCCTGTGTCAATGAATTATCAGGTCTTCCAGCTTCTGGTTGGTGCTGGCCTTTGGAGTCACAGAAGGAGAATGAAGGGATGGAGTGAAGCGATGCTATATATTCTATCTCATTCTACCACCCTTATGTTGAAACTTTGGTTTGGCTGGTTCTCAATAGATTTAGGCACTGTTTTTCTCAGGGTAGCCCCACTCTGCCTCTCTCCTAGTGGGTTCTAACAAATGTTCTATTCCTTCATTGCTTTGGGCCATGCAATAGTAACAGCTGCACTGATGTTAGCCCTGAGTCCTTGTACCATGCTTTCTGTTTGTTCCAACCACCTTCAAGATTAATTATTTCCTAGGCAATTTTCTAAAATTATCTTAATAACAGATTGATATTCGTTAGTTTGGAACTCAGCTGACAGACATACAAGCGCATCCTCTTCTGGTTAATGTTGTCATAAAGAAACACAACAGATTTAGCATCCGAGGAAGAGGACTAAGAAGGAACAAAACCTCAGAATTGACATGAAAATTGAAATACTTAGTGAATGATTATAAATAAAGCTGAATGTATCTAAGAGACCCTGTTGGACAAAAGCCATCAATGGCTAATAGGAGAGGAAGGGGACCAGAGAGAGAGATAGGGTATAAATATGGTCAAAGTATTTCATGTACTTGGATGAAAGTATCATTTATGAAACCTACCATTTTACTGAATATATGCTTAACAAAACATTACTCAAACAAAGGCACATATGAAAATAGCTCAAATTACACTTAGAATGTGTAAAAGCATGATTTTCAGCCACAAAGGGCAATGATTAAGAGCTGAAAAAAGAGAGAATTTGTGTTCATAGACACATAATTGGTCAACAGTTGGGATATTCATTTTCAAGTGTCTGACAGCTCTTAGGTTCTCCTGCCCAAGTCCTATGGTGCTGCTCAAGATTAAGATGCAAGTAGGTTTTATCCAGATTCCTCCTCTCCAGTCTTCTTTGTTATGAAAGAGAAAAGCTGTGCTGTATTTGGAATGATGCAGCAGGGGAAAGCTATTAATCTGGCTCCATCTAGATGCACTAAGTTTAACTGCAGGGCTGCCTCCATTTGATTATGGGAGTGTGTGAAGCCATGAGAGTTTAAAAACACAGGCCACAAAATGCGAGCAATGGGAATGCAAGCCATGCAACAAGGTAAGTAATATGCAAAGAGGTTGCCGAGAAAGCCAGGCGTGGTACACTTTCTTCACGCCCTCTCACTGAAAAGCACACAATCCTGCAAGTAACCAGTTAGAATCCTGATTCAATAGATGAAGGATAAGAGGTGTGAAGAGACATCTTGCCTGGGATACTAAGGCAGCAAATAACAACAAATCACGAATGTAAAGGCTGCTTTACATCAGTCGCACCGTTCTCTTATATCAGCATTCTAGGGAGGGATGTCTCTCCCCCAGGAGTGCTCAAGTCAATCTATCTTGGTGGCAGAAAAGCAAATACCAGAACATTTAGTTATGCTTACTGTCCCAGCCTGCTTTCCATTGCTGTGATAAACACCACAGTGAAAAGCATTGTGAGGAGGAAAGGGTTGCTTTGGTTTGCTAATCCTGACTACAGTTCATCCCTGAGGGTAGTCAGGGCAAAAACTTGGAGGTGGGAACTGAAGGAGAGACCATAATGGAACTATGTTTGCTGGCTTGCTTGCTCCTCCTGGCTTGCTCAGCCTGCTTTTTTTTTAAATACCCAGGACTACCTGGCCAGGAGTGGTACTCTACGTAATGGACTAGGCCCTTCTACATCAATCACTAATCAAGAAAATGCACCACAAGCTTGCCTGCAGTCCAATCTGATGGACGCATGATCATTCTTTGTTTCTTCTGGACAGAGTTGTAATGGCCCCTCAGCTTGAGGTTCAAGTTATTTTTCAAAGTCACTTTGTTTTCTAAAGTTTAAAGTAAATCCGTTTTCAAGACTAAATTGTGTTTAAATGTGAAGGCTAAGTAGTCTCCAAACCAGTGCTTCTCAACCTCCCTAATGCTGCGGCACGCTTTAATACAGTTCCTTATGTTGTTGTGACCCCCAGCCTAAAATTACTTTTATTGCTAACTTTGCTACTGTTGTGAATTGTAATGCAAATATTAGGCGATCCTTGGGAAGGGGTCCTTTGACCTTCAAAGGGTCACACCCTACAGGTTGAGAACCACTGCTCTATACCCATGGCTTTCTGTAATGTATCAGAACATATCTTACGTTCTAGTCCCTGTTTAAAATGAAGCGTCAACAATTTCTTAGCGATCAGAGCAATGCTAGGCTGAGTGCCCTACTAAAAGGCAGTAACTGTCTCATTTGGATGCATAAGTTATGCCCATGAGAAAATAATGCTCAAGGTATTGCAAAAATCTCACCATTTTATTAGGGCATGGTGTAATGGAAGAAGTTCAGTCATCCATGTCTAATAAAACTAGGACGGAATCATGGCCCAATCTTTGCTAATAGAATCCCTTACAGATCGCTAACCTCTATAAAGTGATTTAATAGTTCCTAGAATATATTTATTAAGCCATGCCAGGTGTTGCAAGCCTATAATCTCAGTTACTTGGGAGGCTGGGATAGGAAGATTGCAAACTCAAAGCTGGCTTGGCTGACCTGGTCAGGCCCTGCCCCCTCCAAAGGAAAAGTGTGGAGCAGCCAGCGACAGAGCACTTTCCTGGTCTGTGCCAGGTGCCAGGTTTCAGTCCCTGGACTGCAATCCCTGCACCTAAGGATAATGGGGAAAAAAAACAAAGAAAAAACCTGAATTCTTTTGTTACTGTATTGAAGTCATTTAACATCTTTAATTTTATTCTAACAATGATATACTTGGCGGGGGGGGGGGTTCAAGACAGGATTTTCCATTTAACAGAACCCAGGTTGTCCTGGACTTATTCTGTAGACCAGGCTGGCCTTGAACTCACAGAGATCTGCTCCCCTCTGCCTCTTTGAGTGCTGGGATTAAAGGTGTGCATCCCTACCACCAGCTTCAATGATATACTTGCTTTTAGCATGTGTATTTTATTTATTATAAATCATTCACATTACATGCCAATTGTTATCCCCTCCCTCTTATCTTTCCATTCCCACCCCTCCCTCTTCGGCCTATTCTCCTCCCCTGGACCTCTGGCAACAGCCTATCAGGTCTTATCAGGCACAGCCTCCATGCTCTTCCTCTGTGTGCCCACTAAGCCATCTTGACAAGGGGCAGTGACCAAATCCTTGGCCCCCGAGTGCCTATCAGAGGGTCAGCAGCTGTCCCTCCCTTTCCTCCCCTTTCCCACTCCACGTGGAGAGTCAGTAGTCCATATTATTATAAAGATGATTTGTTTACAAAAAAAATCAAATTTCATTATCACATTTTGAAAAAAAGTTGCCATTCTACCCCACGCTCTTCTTTCCCATGCCTCTCTTTCTTAAGAACATGGATTTGGAATCCTATATACTAGACTGTAAATTTCATTTCTGGGGTCACAGGTATAGTTAAATTTCAGAGTGTGTGCTTAGCCTGCTCAAAGCCCTGGGTTCCACCCCTTGTAGTACTATACATAAAGAAATCTCAGTGGATAACAATTGAGTTGTAATCTGAATAAATTAATAAAATTAAAAGAAAAAAAGTTCTACCAGTTACTTATCATCTGACCTGGATTATTTATCATCTTCACACCCATAAATTATTGTAATTGTCGTATGTTCATGTCTAGCTCTTAAGCCTGAGAAGGTGAAACTTGCTGCCTGTGGAAGGAACCACACCTTAGTTTCAACAGGTACAGTATTCATCCCGTGCAGCTTCTGTCCAGACTTGAGAAGTGAGCGCTCCCTTCAGCAGTATTTGTGGCTTTGTATTAATGGGCACGATACTCTGGTAGTAATTAGAGTTTTAATGATGTAAGTGTTTGTTTAGTATATGCATTTGCCTTTAATGCTGAGTAGCTAAAGAATAAGGGGTAGCATTTTCTCCCTTCAGAGAAAACCTGGGCTTGCTTCCTCCTGTTTCTAGCTCTTCCTCCTTTGCCACAGAGGTTGAGTGGAAGCTATAGGAAAGATAGGGGTGATCTACATTTCAATTAAAGTCTAAGGTAGTATAGTGCATCCACAAGGTGATAAAGTGATTCTTAACTTTATATAGAAAATCAAAGGAGAGACACAATAGTCAAAACTATTTTCAGAAAGAAAAGGATTTGGGGCTAGCAGTATTCTGATTTCAGTCCCTGTCATAAAGCTACAATAATTATGGCAATGTAGTATTGACAAATGTGAGATCAAGTTTAATGAGGAGTGATAGTGTTGGGAAGTATTCCAACACATATATCCAGAGATGAGTCTTACTTTCAGGTTCTCTCATACTCAGCTGTAACCCCAACAGCTGATTGCTGTTTTTTCTCCAATAATTTATTTATTTAATCATTTTATGACCTGATTGCAGCCCCCTATCTCCCCTTCTCCCAGTCCTACCCTCACTCACCTTCCCTCTCCTTCCCTCAGAGTAAGGGAGACCTCCCATGGGTGCCAACCCACCCTGGCACATCAGGTTACAGCAGAATTAAATGCACCCTCTCCCATTGAGGCCAGACAAGGCAGCCCAGCTAGGGGACAGGGATCAAAAGGCAGGCAACAGAGTCAGAAACAGATGTTACTCCTATTCTTAGGGGACCCACATGAAAAACAAGCTGCACATCAGCTACATATGTGTAGGAGGTCTAGGTCCATCCCACGCATGCTCTTTAGTTGGTGGCTCAGTCTCTGTGAACACCCATGGGCCCAGGTTAGTTGACTCTGTAGGTCATCTTGTGGTGTGCTCTTGACTCCTCCAGCTCCCTTAGTCTGTCTTCCCACTCTTCAACAAGACTCCCTGATCTCAGCCCATTGTTTTTGGCTGTGGGTCTCTATATCTGTTTCCATCAGCTGCTGGGTGGAGCCTCTCAGAGGACAACTCTGCTAGCT